>NC_134502.1:31649864-31714864 GCF_040206685.1 Ascaphus truei | reverse complement strand
TCTCTATACATCTGCGATGTAAGTCCCTTCGTATTTGTCTCTTTCAGACAGAGCTTTTCGAATGTTGTCAAAGGTGGGTATGGGGTTGAGTTATTGTAGAAGGCTCTGATCTGGAGGTATCTATAAAATTCTGAGTGTGGGATATTTTTATCTTCTCTAATTTGTGCAAATGATGTGATTTTGTTGTCCTCCTCCAGATCTTTTAATCTCGTTATATTATGCTGTTTCCATATTTGAAAGTTAGCGCTATGTATAACTGGAGCAAAATAAAGGTGTCATCAGGGTATTCTTGGACGTAAGTCCACATCTAAATTTGGTAACATCCCAGATTGCTAATGAATTGGTCATTGAGGATAACGGCTGTTGTATAGCGGATTTTCTTGCTGTTTTTGGGGTCCACAATAGGTTGCTTAGCTCCAATGGGGAACAAGCTTTGCTCTCCAATGCAAACCATCACTTCAAATCAGGGTGTGTCTGCCATTGGGAGAGTTGGCATAATTGGGCCGCACGATAGTATGAAATCAAGCAAGGTAGTGCCAAGCCCCCTTCTGACGGTTGTTTCAGTAGGGTCTGTTTTTTAATTCTAGCTTTTTGCCCCCCCATATAAATGTGAAAATGGCGGATTGTAGCTCTCTAATTTCCTTCAGGTTTAACGGCACTGGGAGGGTTTGGAATAAGTATAAGATGCGTGGGAGAATATTCATTTTTACGCTATATATTTTTCCTATCCAGGAGATATTGAGTTTCGCCCACCGCCTTATATCCTCCTTCAGTGCTTTAATTAATTTGGGATAATTTGCTTTATAAATTGATTTATATTCACTTGTGACAAATACCCCCAGGTATTTGATCGTTTTAGGCTGCCAACGGAAGTTGAAGTTTAGGGAGATTAGTTTTTCGGCAGGTTTTGGTATGGTGACGTTCAAGGCCTCTGATTTTGATTGGTTTATTTTAAACCCTGAGATTTTGTTGAACTTATCTAACAGGCTGAAAAGATTAGGGAGAGAGGTGAGTGGCCTTGACAAGACCATTAGTACATCGTCAGCGTATAGGGCTTTTTTGTGGGTTTGATCGTCTATTTTAAGACCGGAAATATCCGGGTTATCTCTCACTTGGGCCGCTAGTTGCTCCATACACATGGCAAAGAGTAAGGGCGAGAGGGGGCAACCCTGTCTCGTGCCACTCCTGATCTTAAATATGTCCGATGGGAAGCCTTGGTGCATAACTTTGGCTGTCGGACCAGCATATAGAGCCATGATAGTTGATATTAATTTATTCTCGAAACCAAATGCTCCAAGCGTAGCTTTTAGGTATGCCCAGTCGATCCTATCAAAGGCCTTATCTGCATCTAGACTTAACACCATAATTTGTACTTTTTGCGATTTGGCTATTTCTAACAGATCAATGATTCGTCGGATGTTATCTCCCGCTTGTCTATCTTTAATGAAGCCGACTTGATCAGGGTGTATCAGTCTAGGTAGGATCTGACTTAATCTATTGGCAATCAATTTAGCATAGATTTTGATGTCCGTGAGATAGGTCTGTAGCTTTTACAATCAGTGGGTCTTTACCAGATTTATGAATTACGGAGATTGACGCTTGGAGCATGTTTTCCGGGAAAGGTTGCCCTGCCAACACCGCGTTAAACAGTTTGAGGCAGGTATGGGGCAAAAATTTTACTGAATTTCTTATAATATAGGCCTGAGAAGCCGTCTGGTCCCGGGGCCTTCGAGGTCTTAAGGTTGTCAATAACTAAATGTAGCTCTTCCAAGGTAAAGTCAAGACTCAGTCGCTCTCTCTCCTCTTCTGTCAGCTTTGGCAGCTTTGAGCTCGTAAGGAAGGACTCGCGAGTTCGTTCGGTATTCTGGTTGTGTACTATTTTATCCCCATTATATAATTTCTCGTAAAATGATTTAAATTCTTCCACGATTACAGATGGATTTCCAGAGATTTGGAGCCTGAAGATCTTCTAATGGCTTGTATACTATAATTAGGGGGTCTTTGTCTCAGCTTGTTGGCGAGCACGGTATCTGGCTTGTTTGCCTTATCGAAAAAATTCCTCTTTGACCAATTCAGGGATATATCAGCCTGGGAAGTTAATACTAGGTTTAATTCTATTTTGGCATCTTTTATTGGTTTGAGTAAGTTGGGGTTATTGGACTGCTTATGTTTGTCCGCGAGGGTTTTTAATTTGGATTGTAATAAACTTATTTTGGTCTCTCGTTCTCTTTTCTTTCTAGACGCAATACTAATTAATATGCCCCTTAGCGTGGCTTTGTGTGCCTCCCAAAGGGATAGATAGGAGTTCACCGAACCTTGGTTTAGCTGGAAAAATTGATCTATTTCGTTGGCTACTAATTGGGCGGTGTCAGGGTTTTTTAAGAGGGCTTCGTTAAGCTTCCAGTTTGCTCTAGGTCTGTCTAGAATTAGCTGGGTGCACCATAGCTCTATAGGCGCATGATCTGACCATGAAATATCACGGATCCCTGTATGGGAGATCCGCGGGACCAGTCTGCTAGAGACAAAGAAGTAGTCGATTCTGCTATACGATGAGTGAGGATGCGAGAAAAAGGTGTAGTCTCTATCATGGGGGTGTTGCTCCCTCCAGATGTCTAGGAGACTATTCTCCTTCAGGCCCTGGCGTAGTGTGTGTGATGCTTGTTTAGTTTGCCGGAGCTGAGGGCTTGATCTGTCCATGTTAGGATCGAGGGCTGTGTTGAAATCCCCCGCTATTATTATTGGGCCCTGTGCAACCTTGCACAGTTTATTAAAAACGCTTGTAAAGAAGTTGGGTTCCATATCACCTGGGGCGTAGATAGATGCAAGCGTTAGTGTTTGACCATTTATGGAACCTATTAGAATTATATATCTTCCGTCCTTATCTCTAATTGTCTTTTCTGCTTTAAATGGACACTTGTTATGGAATATAATTGCTACTCCTTTTGTTTTCTTTGAGGAGGATGAGAAATAGAATTGTTTGAACCATCTGTCTAGATATTTTGGGGAGCTCTTTATGCTGAAATGCGTCTCTTGGAGTAATATGATATCAGCTTGTTTTCGCTGATAGTCAGCAAAAGCTACACAACGTTTACCCGGGCTATTTAGGCCTTTCACATTGTGAGATATGATTATCAACCCCATTATAGCATATCTAATCGGGCTGTTCTATCCTTAGTGTTTAGTGTATAGTGTTTGTGGATGTTCTTTACCTGTTCTTCATCTGTCCAAGACATCGGTGTCCCTCTGAGGGATCCTTCAGCGTATTGCGAGTCCAGCGGCCGAACGGGAAGGGGGGGGATAGGAAGGAAAAACAAGGGATGAGACATACAAAAACTTAACATCGAAGATCCTTGTGGGGTTTGGGACTCCAATGGATCTCTTGCCTTTGGAGGAAAGCTGGGAGCCCGTACACCAGAACCTGGTGTATGGTGAACCAATCCAATTCGGTCCTTTCCCTTCCAAAGGACTTGAGTGAATGTCCTGTGGCTACACAGGACATTCCGTTTTGGCAACATGGCACGGGCCAGGGGTGGGTGGCTCCCTCCCTCGGCTCTGCTTAAAACGAGAATATATAATATCACACATAAACATTAATAACGTTGTTTGCGAGGTTAAAAAAAAAACCTAGTTTGCACGATTCCAGAAAAATATATGTTGACCAATCTGGGACATACCCAGATACGGACTGTCTTGACCTGCAATGGTCCCTGCTTTTCATGGGTACCCTAGCTGAATACAATAAGGCCTTGTGAGGCTTCCACCCAAATACCCCTATATGCCGTCCAGTTCTCCTATCTCCCCCCGGGTATGGTTAGGCGAAATTGGTGGCTGGGTTTGAGGTTATATATATATTGGGCTGCTTCCCATCTTGTTGCCCACGCTGTGATTATGATCCCGGGGGGGGGGTCAGGGGAGGGGGTGTCAGGTGAGCGGTGGGGGGTGGAGGGGAGGGGGGGTTGTCCCATCTGTGTGTTGCCTCCGCTGTGTATAGCCCTCGTTGAGCTCTGCCCCCGCTGGATGCTTCCCCTGCTGTGTGCTGCCTCCGCTACGTGGTCTGTGTGGCGCGTTTTTGTTGATGAAATGTTCCTCTCCGGTTCGGATTTCAGCGCCGCTGCCGGGTGCACCAAGATGGCCGCCGTGTCAGTATGCAGGTTTGAAATGTCCAACTTTATTCAGGTGGTCCGTGGACAAATGGACAGTCCGCTGGTATCGCCCTTTTAAGGCTTAATTGATCCTTAATTGGAATCAATTAAGGGTCTTGTCTGGAGATTTTCGCGCCAGATTGGTCACTTTTCTCCAGGTCGGCTCAGGGAAAGACGCTCCCGCTTCCACCAGGTCAGTAGAATCTCATCGGAGGCCCAGTTTTTTCAGGAATTGGCCCTAGTCGTCCAGAGAGCGTATGGTGTGGGCTGCCCCGTTCTTTAGGACCATGAGTCCGAAGGGGAACACCCAGCAGTACCGCACTCCTTTATCACGGAGTAATTTGGTGATGGGGAAGAGGGATCTCCGTTTGGCAACGGTTGTAGGCGACAAGTCCTGGAACACCAGGAGTTTTACCCCGTCAAATTCCACTGATCCCGATGCCCTGGAAATTTGGCAGACTGCCTCCTTTATTTTAAAATAGTGTAGTCGAACTATAATGTCTCTTGGGGGGTCGTTAGGCTGCGGTTTGGACCGGAGGGCCCTATGGCATCTGTCCAGATGCAGGGCCGTGTCAGGCTTATCAGGGAAGAGGCTTGTCAGCCATCTTGTAATGAAGTCTTCAGGGTCTGCAAACTCTTCAGGGACGCCACGCACCCTGATATTATTCCGGCGGTCCCTATTTTCCGCATCCTCTTGTTTGCATGAGAGCTCGTTGATTTGAGCCTGAAGGTTGGCCGAGGTTTTATCTTGGGTTTTATCTTGTTTGCGGACTGCCTTGATCGTGGAGTCTAGTTTTGTCTCTTGTTCGTCCGTTCTGGCGCTAATACTGTTAATGTCTCTTTTCAGATCCTCTAGCTCCTTATGCATGTATGCCTTCATTTCATTACAGAACTCCCTCATCACCCGGGTGATCGATTCTGTGTCCCCTGGGTCAGATCTTTCCTCCGGTAGCCGATCGTCCTCTGATTCTGACTCTGCAGATGGCGTCCGAGTTCCCGCTCTATCTTTGCGCACCGAGTCCGTTTTATTAAAGTATTTCGTGAGTACCATGGCCTGGCGGCCCGATTTTGGTCTCGTTGGCATCCTGGATTGTTCCTTGTCGGAGTCGTGTGTGCGAGGGCTAGGTACATGGATGCCTAGAGTGTGAGCTCCGCACCCCTCAGCAACTCAAAAACACACACATAACACAAAAGCGATAAAAAAAACCCTCCTCTTTTAGTGATACCCCTCTCTATATAACCAAACACCCCACAATCCTCCCAGCTGCATTAATTTCCCTCCCTATACACCCCAACATTTTTCTCTATATACTCCTCCATATACACCCCAACATCCTTTCATCCTAATATGTTTGAAAAGTTATTTACATGCGAAGAAGAGACCTGTGAGGTTTTGCAAGATCTGTACATGTGAAAAAGAGACCTGTGAGGTTTGGAAAGCTGTAGATAATGTTATGTGAGACCCACCTTCCTTCAGTAGACTGGATTATATATTCATTCCGATTGTTGCTACAGTGTGTGCAGTGCAGACTTATCCCGATCAGAGCACCAGTTGTACCTGAATTAGGAGGATCAGTTACAATGCATCCATTTCATGTATACTACTCATAAACCCTAAACCCATCCCTGTCATTAGGTCACTTTGCCCCTACGTGGGACTGACCTTTTAACCCATTAAACACGTCCCTGTCATTAGGTCACTTTGCCCCTACATAGGACTGACCCTTTAACCCATTAAACACGTCCCTGTCATTGGGTCACTTTGCCCCTACGTGTGACTGACCCTTTAACCCATTAAACACGTCCCTGTCATTAGGTCACTTTGCCCCTACGTGGGACTGACCCTTTAACCCATTAAACACGTCCCTGCCATTAGGTCACTTTGCCCCTACGTGGGACTGACCCTTTAACCCATTAAAATCATCTCTGTCATTAGGTCACTTTGCCCCTACGTGTGACTGACCCTTTTACCCATTAAACACGTCCCTGTCATTGGGTCACTTTGCCCCTATGTGGGACTGACCCTTTAACCCATTAAACACGACCCTGTCATTAGGTCACTTTGCCCCTACGTGGGACTGACCCTTTAACCCATTAAACACGTCCCTGCCATTAGGTCACTTTGCCCCTACGTGGGACTGACCCTTTAACCCATTAAAATCATCTCTGTCATTAGGTCACTTTGCCCCTACGTGAGACTGACCCTTTAACCCATTATAATCATCTCTGTCATTAGGTCACTTTGCCCCTACGGGGGACTGACCCTATAACCCATGTAATGTAATGACAGGGAGAGGGAGACAGGGAGAGGGAGACAGGGAGAGGGAGACAGGGAGAGGGAGACAGGGAGAGGGACGGAGAGGGAGACAGAGATGGAGAGGGAAACACGGAGACAAAGACAAGGAGAGAGTGACAGGGAGACAGAGACAGGGAGAGGGAGACAGACACAGGGAGACAGAGACAGGGAGAAAGAGACAGGGAGAGGGAGACAGGAAGAGGGAGACAGGGAGACAGGGAGAGGGAAACCGAGACAAGGAGAGGGAAACCGAGACAGGGAGAGGGAGACAGAGACAGGGAGAAAGGTAAAGGGAGAGGGAGACAGAGAGACAGAGACAGCGGAGTGGAGACAGAGATTGGAAGAGGGAGACAGGGAGACAGGGAGACAGGGAGAGGGAGACAGAGAGAGGGAGACAGGGAGAGGGAGAGAGAGGGAGACAGAGACAGGGAGACGGAGACAGGGAGATGGAGATAGGGAGAGGGAGACAGGGGGGAAATGAAACAGCACAACATGTGCTGCTTGGGCCAGTCGCCAGTGGGCAAAATCGGTTCGCCCCTGGCGACCGGATATGTCGACCACTGTATATATATATATATATATATATATATATTGTATAAAGAAAAAGAGCCCCAATGAAAGCACTCAAGTATGCCTCACAATACAAAACCAAATTGTTTATTAGAGTGTCACAGAACATAACATAAAATTGAAAGCACAAGAAATAAAACACGGCATGGATCCCCTGGGTGGTGCAAACTTGAGTTAAACTCTAATCAGGGAGTTACCCTGTGCTGCTTGGGCCAGTCGCCAGTGGGCAAAATCGGTTCGCCCCTGGCGACCGGATATGTCGACCACTGTGTATATATATATATATATATATATATATATTCAGCACTCAATAGGTTAAGATGTTTTAAATTGTTTTTCTCATAAGGAATCTTGTGGTCAGTGTAAAACTAATAGAATACAATGTTATTGGTATCAGGGGCAACATGAAAACAAGGAGTATGATGCCCATTTTAGCGATTAGACTTGTTTATGTAAGTTCCTAATGTTTCTGAGATAAGGTACTTGATGGTAACAACAGAAAAACAAGTATGTAAACAAGTACGTCATTTAGTTGGCAAAAGCGAGTTAGCTGAGACAGTGATGTATATCTCTTCGATCTAAGGGTATAAAACGTAGCTGTCGCAGGATACGCCACTGCCTTCTCAGATACATGCCACCTTGAATAGAAGTATTTTGTATGTTGTATCCTTGCTGAATCGCTGAGCTGGTTGAAGAAATAAAGATTGCTGATTTGAACGGCAAACCTGATTCCTGATTATTACATTGCCGAAGTTTTTCTCACCGTTGACATCTCTTGACATCTCCAGTTGAGTTCCTCAAGACCCCACCATGATGTTCCTGGTGGTCTCATCCCTCCTCCTCCTCTCTCTCTTCTCAGTAGGACAAGGGAACTCTAAAACTCTCATCAGTGTCTCCAACGGAGGTGAATGGGGTGAATGGGGGCAAGCTGAGGCTTGTCCCGATGGTTCCAGTGCCAGAGGATTCTCTCTCAAGGTGAGATAAATATATACAGTAATAAAAATATGATTTAATTCATGCCAATGTATGTGCTTCTGTATATGGGATTTTTATGGCACAATATTTAAATTGCCCTGCAGAACTTGCAAAATAATTTTGCTTTTTAATAGTGGCTTCTTTTTGGTATTTTGATTTTGTTTGATGGTGGTTACTTTGAGCTTTCAGTTATTGATTGATGTGTTTTGTTTGGTGTTTGCTTTTTAATAGTGGTTCATTTCTGCTGTTTTGAATTTGAATGATTGTGTTTATATGGAGATTTATTTTATTCATTCATGGTTTTGTTTTGGTGTTTTAATTGTTAATTCTGGTATTTATTTTGGATTGGATTAATTGATTGGTGGTAATTTTGTTCTGCTTACTTCTTTATTGTTTTTATTTTCTGATTGTTTTGATGGCATTGCATCATGTTTGTAATAGTTTATTTTTTTAGGTTGACCTTTGACTAGCATAGTGTTAAATGATGCCCATATTATATGGGCATGATGTACCCACTGTGCCATTCATTTGTTTTATTGGCAGTTGTTATGCATTTAGTTAGCCATGTGATGTGTTTTATTTTGCAATGTAAGGTGTTTTATTTTGGCCTGTTTTTTTATACCTTCACAATTTCTTGATATAGTGGTAAATAAATCATGCCCATATTATATGAGCATGATATACCCATTGTACCAATGAATGGGTGAAGGGTAGTTTCCTGGGGAGGGTGGTTAGGCCTGCTGGGTGGGTAGTGGCAGATGGTAGGCTAACCCCTTAATTACTACTGCGGTTACTAACCGCTAAGGTTATTAAGGGGTTAGGGGACATTAGATTGTCTTTTTTTTATGCACTGTATTGTTTGTGGCAAAGGAGGACATGGACGGTGGTGAGTGCCAGATTTATTTAATTTATTTCTGCTGCTTAATGTTGTAATTTAAATGGACAAATGCAGTATTATCCATATCTGGATAATAGTAATTTTGGCCAATAGAATCCCCCTTACTCCCCCTATTGGAATCCCCCTTACTCCCCCTATTAAAATCCCCCTTACTCTCCCTATTACAATCCCCCTTACTCTCCCTATTGGAATCTCCCTTACTCCCCTATTAGAATCCCCCTTACTCTCCCTATTAGAATCTCCCTTACTCCCCTATTAGAATTCCTTTTACTCCCCCTATTAGAATCCCCCTTACCCCATTTAGGTCTGTACCCATATCGAGCCCCTAATGAGAAATGTTACCTGTAACCCCATAAAGTGCCCCTCGTTCTAATAGCCCCCATTTAGGATTAATCTGAGAAGCAACATAGGTAAATTATATGGTCAGGTCAGTGACGTGTTTAATGGGTTAAAGGGTCAGTCCCACGTAGGGGCAAAGTGACCTAATGACAGGGGCGTGTTTAATGGGTTAAAGGGTCAGTTCCACGTAGGGGCAAAGTGACCTAATGACAGGGACGTGTTTAATGGGTTAAAGGGTCAGTCCCACGTAGGAGCAAAGTGACCTAATGACAGGGACGTGTTTAATGGGTTAAAGGGTCTGTCCCACGTAGGGGCAAAGTGACCTAATGACAGGGACGTGTTTAATGGGTTAAAGGGTCAGTCCCACGTAGGAGCAAAGTGACCTAATTACAGGGACGTGTGTGATGGGTTAAAGGGTCAGTCCCACGTAGGGGCAAAGTGACCTAATGACAGGGACGTGTTTAATGGGTTAAAGGGTCAGTCCCATGTAGGGGCAAAGTGACCTAATGACAGGGATGTGTGTGTAATGGGTTAAAGGGTCAGTCCCACAGAGGAGCAAAGTGACCTAATGACAGGGACGTGTTTAATGGGTTAAAGGGTCAGTCCCACGTAGGGGCAAAGTGACTTAATGACAGGGATGTGTTTAATGGGTTAAAGGGTCAGTCCCACGTAGGGGCAAAGTGACCTAATGACAGTTACGTGTTTAGGGGTTATGAGTAGTTATATATGAAATTGATACATTGAAACTGATCTCCCTGATACAGTTGGTAGAGACGCATGGGTTCAGTGAGAATACGGCTCTGACCGCGATCCGACTGTACTGCGTTATGGATATCGACGATCAGAATGCAACTTTAATCCAGTCAACTGAAGGAAGGTGAGAAAGTCACAGAACATGCACAGCCTCAAAGGTCTCTTCTTCACTCGTACAGAGCTTTCCTAAACCTCACAGGTCTCTTCTTCACTCGTACAGAGCTTTCCCAAACCTCACAGGTCTCTTCTTCACATGTACAGAGCTTTCCAAACTTCACAGGTCTCTTTTTCACATGTACAGAGCTTTCTAACCCCACAGGTTTTTTCTTTACATGTGCAGAGCTTTCTCAAACCTCATGGGTCTCTTCTTCACATGTACAGAGATTTCCTAACCTCACAGGTCTCTTCTTCACATGTACAGAGCTTGCCAAACATATATTAGTATGACAGGATGTTGGGGAGTATAGGGAGGGGTGTATAATGCAGCAAAAAGGGCAGCAAAATGTTGGGGTGTATAGGGAAGGAAATTAAGGCAGCTGGAAGGATAGCCGTGTGTCCGGGTATATAGAGTGGGATATCACTAGGAGATTAAGGGAGGAGGTCACACCACTTATAGATTTAAAATCTCCTTTAATCTCACCCTATTAGAAATCCCCTTTACTCCCCAGAAGGACGTAGGACAGGGGCGATGCCCCTATATAGATAATTGGTCTGACCTCACGTAAAGTCCTGTGCCCGTCCTACAGGTCAGGTCTCCTCTACAAAAGGTCTTAGGACATTTTCTCTTCACCCCTTACCATGTTCTCATTCTTCTCTCTCAGGTTGGGCACATGGATCTCCCCTATATGGTGTCTACACGGCAATCTTGTTGCTTTCTCCTTCAAAGTAGAGCACCAACTCGGGCGCGGTGACCATAGTGAAGTTGCCACCGCCAACATCCAGTTTAAGTGCTCAGACAAACGGAACTTCCTTTATTTTTTGCCTTTAGTGGGGTCAGACGAAGAGTGGAGCCCGACCTGCCAATTCGGGATCTGTGGCATCCGCACCAAGGTGGGGTCACCCCATGGACACGGAGATGACCCGGTCCTCAGTGATGTCCAGTTCACATGCTGTGCCAACTGAGTCTTCTCTCTTCTCAGCTTCCCATTGAAGGTCCTCCAGTTGGTCAACATTCAACTGGGCAGGACTTGGGAGGGAAGAGTTGGGGGGGTTAAGTTTGTGACATCTCTAAAAATAGCTGGTGGATTTAGTTGGAGATGCAGATCTTTTAGGTCCCAAAGTAGTGGGACATTTGTACTGTTCAATTTGAAATTGCAAAATAAACTTGATTTTTCATGTACTGTATTTGCCTGGCTATAGGGCGACCCTGAATACAAGGTGACCCCCTCATTTCAGTAGTAGCAGGAGAGAGATAAGTTTACAAATACTCTGCATCTCTCGCTCTCTGTCTGTCTCTGTGCCTCTGTCTGTGTCTCAGTCTCTCAGTCTCTCTGTCTGTCTGTCTCTGTGCCTCTGTCTGTGTCTCTTTTGCACTTTCTGTCTCTGTGTCTCTCTGTTTGTCTCCGTGTCTCTGTGTCTGTGTCTTTCTCTATGTATATTTACGTGTCTCTCTCTGTGCCTCTGTCTGTGTCTCTGTCTCTCTCTGTGTCTGCCTCTGTGTTTCTCACTCTATGTCTCTGTCTGTCTCTGTGTCTATCTTTCTGTCTCTGTGTCTCTATGTCTGTCTCTCTGTCTGTCTCTGTCTCTCTGTCTATTTATGTGTCTCTCTCTGTGCCTCTGTCTGTGTTTCTGTGGTCTCTCGTTCTCGATCTGTCTCTCTCGGTTTGAGCTTCCTGCCACAAGCAACATGGCCGCTTCAGGCCCCCAAGGTGGAGCTTCCTCCGTTTTACCCTCTTACCTCATACATCCGACTGCTGATTGGCTCTCAAAGTGAGCGGGCCGATTATAATGCGAGTATGTACTTTTCAACTTAACTTTATTAAAAATATCGTCTTATTATCGGGCAACACTTATAATATTAAATTAGACTATTTATTTTTACGATTTGGGTCCATATAACCCCTGTCTATAACACCTCCTATTACCCCATATTACCGCTCCCTATAACTCCTCCAATTACCTCATATAACCTCTCCCCAAAACTCCTCACATTGCCCTATATAACCCCTCTCTATAACTCCTCCTATTGCCCCATATAACACCTCCCTATAACTCCTCCTATTACCCCATATAACACCTGCCTATAACTCCTCCTATTACCGCATATAACCGCTTCCTATAACTCCTCCAATGACCCCATATACCCTCCATATAACTCTTCCAATTACCCCATATAACCGCTCCCTATAACTCCTCCTATTACCCCATATAACCTCTCCCTTTAGCTCCTACTATTACTTCATATAACCGTTCCCTATAACGCCTCTTATTACCCCATATAACACCTCCCTGTAACTCCCCCTATTACCCATATAACCTCCCTACAACTCCTCCTATTACTCCATATAACCGTTCCCTATAACGCCTCTTATTACCCCATATACTCGCTCCCTGTAACGCCCCCTATTGCCCCATATAACCTCCCTATAACTTCTCCTATTACCCCATATCACTGCTCCCTATAACTCCTCCTATTACTCCATATCACTGCTCCCTATAACTCCTCCTATTACCCCATATAACTTAGTATAATAGGAATGAAATTCCCTGCTTGTCAGCTTCGGGTTTGAGGGTAAATTTCTCTGATTATTGTCCTCTGGTGTGGATGTCGTGGATGGCGTTTTTGGCGTGGATGGCGTGGATGGCGTGGATGGCGTGGTCTGACTGTCTGTTTCTCAATGTTGCCGCTAGCGTTGAGCTTTGTTTATTCGCTCTATCATAGAATTTGCTATTAGTCCAATTTGAGACAATGCTCCGCTTTAGAAGTGATGAGCAGATTCAGCCTGGCGTTTGCCTCGTTTAATGTGATTAAAGTCGCATCCTTACCCTCATTGGTGAGTTCTAGTGAGATCTGATATTTTAGATTAAGTGGGACTTCTCATTGCCTCTCTCTCCCTCTTTCTCCCCCAGGCAAGGCCTATCAGCCTTCCTCTTATTGTAGCCTTGTAGGCCTCCCACAACGTGAAGGGTGATGAGACCCTATCTTTGTTAGCTTGAGACAAAAAAGGCTAAATCCTCTCCTAATGTTTCCTTAATCTCTGGGACCTTTAATAGAGACACGTACAGTCTCCATTGTGAGTTTTGGGGGTGTATGTATAGATTAGAGCATCTGACTTCAATCGAGGCATGGTCTGACCAAGAGACAGCATGGATCTTAGCAGGGAAGAAACCTGTAGAATATAATCAATGTGGGAATACGTACCATGTGGGGGTGAGAAGAACGAGAAGTCTCTGGTGGTAGGGTTGAGTCCTCTCCAGACATCGCAGAGTCGTAGGCTCCGAAGCCCTTTGGTCAGAGCTCTGGGATCATCCCTTCAGCCTCTCGATGGGGGAACCTGTTCTGTCCATGCTTGGATGTAATGCCATTTTAAAGTCCCCACCCAGAATGAGTTGGCCCTTTGCAACACGCTCCAAAGTTTTAAAGAACTTAGATAGAAACTTGACAGTTGACTCATTTGGGGCATACAGATTAGCAATGGCTAGATCCTGGCCACAGAGAGACCTGACCAGTATCAAAAATCTACCATCATTATCTGATTTTGTCAGATGCACTTTGAAAGGGATACTATTTTTCAGCACAATTGAGCCTCCTCTTTTTTAGTTTGCTTGCGCCGTAACATGGGAAACTTGTCTATATTGTTGGTCGAAGTTGGACGGAGACCTGTTAGTTTTGAAATGTGTTTCTTGGAGGAGTAAGACCTCTGCTCCATATCTCTTATATTCTGACATGTCCATACGTCTCTTACAGGAGCTGTGAAGACCCTTAACATTAGGGGAGAGGACCCTGAATGGCATTTAAAGGGCATGTCTACCTCGATCGGGCACCCCTGAGGAGTATCATAATCCAACCATCTCATGATCATTGTTCCCGGCCAGCACCAGACTATGTGAGGATGAACCCCCGCTTGGAATATGTGGGGGAAGAAATATTGGAGGTAAGTTAACTGAGGAATCGCAGCTGGGAAGGAGCAGTACCCTATCTGGGGGGAAGGGGGAGAGGGAAGGGAGCTTTTAAGGACTGGGATGTCCCGTATCTCCTGTACCCTTGGAAAAACTGGGGAGAGTGGGTACCTAGGGATAAATTGAAGCTCGTTCGCCTAAGCGAAGTAATCTCTTGAGGACATATTGCGGGTTACCGGAGCCAACTTGGACCCCTCAACTGCAACAAGGTCCTAGAAAAGCTACTGTATAAGAATAAAAAAAGAACGCAACCTAATACGCTCACAGTATTAAACCTTACACAACAATATCTCCACATTTTGCGATACTAATTTACAGTAAACTAAAAACCTGGGTAAGAAACTCCTCTAAACGGCATAAACTCTACAATTCCATGTCACTCATTGCTCCACCTCCCTCACATGGCCATTACTGACTCGTTGTCAGCAGCATAACCGACTTTTCCCCCAGGAGAGCGCCGCCATCAGTATCGCGCCTCCCTCGTCGGTGCACCCCAGGCATCTCTTCAGGTGGCCAGGATGAAAATAGAGGACCAGGATCACATACCCAGGAATGCCCACCGACACCTTTGTGGACCGGAGACCCAAGGAACCCTCAATTGTCCCAGTAAATTGTCCTTGTTTTTTTGCATTTAGAGGGGTAACTCTTGCATGTGCTGAGGTGCCCTCCGTTTCACTCCCTGGTTCATACTCCCTTGGATTAGTAAGATCTGTGTGTCTCAGATCGCTCTACAATCAGCGGTGTCCGTGAGTTGAGAGAGGAGACCCCCGGCTATTTTCTCAGCGTTGGCTGCACCAGTGCAAACGTATTCATGCTGCTGACAGCTACTAAGCCGAGTCCTCGGACGGGGGGAATCTTCTGGGAAGTATTTTGATATATGTCAGCCATATCGTGAGGAGAGTAATGGACCGGCATGAACTTACATTCCCTAATTACAGGGCTTATTGCACAAGAGACTGCGTTCTGTGTTACACCCCCTATACATTTCTTATATGAGCAATTACAACTTCCGTTAGGTTTTTTTCCTCTGCAATGACATGTTGAGGTGCACGTTGTTTTGGGGTGTTGTGTTCATTATAGCGCTGCCGGTGTTTATAAGAGGTAAGGTGAAATATATTTTCGCCTGATACCTTTTGATGGGTTGTCACATTATATATAATAGCTGATCAAGTTATTGGCAGGGCATATTGGGTACATCCCTAGACAGATTGTCTCTTTCTTATATCTTGTGAAAAAGAAAAAATGTGCACAAGCGCTAAAGACTAAAACACCAGTGTGACAATTGCAAAATATATATATATAAAGGCTGCCTAGTAATACTGTCAGTACTGACAGAGAAAGTGAAAGTGAAAACAAAGAAAAACCTGGCGCCAAAAGTTCATTGGATAATCCTGTACTCCTCAGGGGATCAGCACACTTGCTTGACAGGCCATATAGGGGAAAAAACACAAACAGACACAGATCATAGTGCAACACTGTAGGGTTAAAACAGGTCTACACTAATACACACACTGCACATATAACATAGAGACTCCTAGTGACTATAAAAACTATTTATTAAATAAAAAGAACTATGCCATAAATGGTTTGGACAAATGAGAACACCGCTGGTCATCCAGATATGAAAAATCAGAGCCCTACTTACAAGCAGCAAGGCAAATACAGGCAATGCAACAAAGAGTCTTCCGGCTGCTGCTGATGTCTTTGCAGAGATGTGATTCCTGCTGCACCGTGACTCTCGTGCTGACTCTCCCTCCAGGGGTTAACAGGAACAGTGGCAGTGTTGGAGGCCTGCTTGTGGGGCTCACAGCTCTCCTCCACGTGAGGCTGCTCTCCTCACTTCCTCCTCCGGTTACACAGGCTGTCTCAGCGTGCCTGCACGCGAGTGTGCACGTGCCCTTAAAGGGACAGTACAAACGTCCTGTATGCCAAGAACTAACGGCTGCAATGGGGCTCAAATGTGACCAAGTGTCCCAAAAAGTCCAATACCAAGCTCAAAGTGACTGTGTCACCTGCCCTACGCGTTTCGTGGATGTTACTCCACTTCCTCAGGGGCTACAAAGACTGACACTGAATGACATGTACATATACCCTAACCAATTAAAAATTAATTGCCCAATTAGGCTGTATAGCCTGCATGTCATTAATATCAAATCACTACGTCTCTAACAACATAATACACATACAATACATTAAACAACATTAAAAACATTCAGATATCAACTGATAACCATATATCCCAAAATTGAGGCCAGATGTAATATCATAATAGGCATTGATATATACCAAAATGCCAAATTGTGGCCAAAGGATAAACAAACCTGCTTAAGCCACTTAGTATGCTACTGCTGGTACAGAGTCAAATGGATAAGGTGTCATCCATTAAGTAATGGTTGCATTTAACTAATGTTTGTTTGAGCCATTTCATCTACCTAAAAAGGAGCCCAATTCAAAATCAATATTGAGCCCATATGGGGATAGAGTCTTAAGTTCATAGATCCAAAAGGCCTCCCTCCTATTGATGTGTTGAATGTTATTACCACCTCTCCAATTGGGTGTACACAATTCAATAGGTTGACAGATAAGGCCCTTTGGATTTTTGCCATGATGTACCAAAAAGTGGTGGGACACACTGTGTGATGTTAAACCCTTTTTGATGTTGTAGATATGTTCATATATACGTCTTTGAAACGTACGACCAGTGCGACCCACATATTGCAGGCCACAAGGACACTGCAACATACACTGGCGACACACTTTATTCGAGCTCGGCTAGTCCCACGAATTCGGGTATACCCGGGTGTATTGAGGTTTGTGACTGTTTTCTGCCCGAGTGCATTGAGTTATTTTCCGGCAGGGATTGAAGCATTTTATTCCCGTTGGCTGCAATACTGCACAGTACATATATATATATACTGCATTACAATTCATGAATTTATGCCATCTGGTAGACACGCGAAGCATTGCAGCCTATTAAATCCTAATCATTATCATTTAACAGATCAGCCGCCCATCAGCCAGGCATGAACCCAGGCTGGGAAGGCAAATGCAACGGGGCTTGTCAGAGGTGAGGAGCGGCGCATTCCAGGTATCTGCCAGGTACATACCGGGTATTTGCTCGAATAAAGTGTGTCGGTGCAGTATAAATGACAAACTCTGACTTACATGAAATATGTGACATGATTTTGTAGTTTTTGGCGGTGACATTAGATTTGAATTCTGTGCTACAACAGCTGTACTTACAGGCTATACATTTACTGCATGGTTTAAACCCATTTTTAACCTGATTGATGTTCATTTTTATTTCACCTTGGTTTAAAGGGTAACTAGGTGCCAGTTTGTTCCTAAAGTTACCAGCTTTCTTAAAAACAATAGATGGCTGTGGTGTTAGTATCTGTGACAAAGTTGCATCCTGTAACAATATAGGCCAATGTTTGGCAAAAATATTCCTTATTTTGGGGGCCATAGCGTTATATTGTGTTATAAAGGAAATATTATTTTTCCCTTGGCTGTCCCCTTTGTCCTTATATTCCAGGAGTTTGTTCCTGTCCATATCTTGAACTAAAGAGATAGTATTCTCTAGTTCGTCTAAGGGATAGTTCCGATCTAGAAACTTATTTTTGAGTTCACCCGCCTGCTCTACAAAAGATTCCAACCTGGAGCAGTTGCGCCTAAGTCGGATGAATTGTCCTTTTGGAATATTCCTAATCCATTGCGGATTGTGATGGCTGTTGGCCATAACATAATTGTTGGCCTGTACAGGCTTAAAAAATGTTTGTGTATGAATGTGGTCATCAACAATACTAATATTTAAATCCAAAAAGTTAATGGTGGTTTTATCATATTGGCATATTAGTTTCAAATTTCTGTTATTGTCATTAAGGTACAAAATGAATTGATCTAATAAATTCAGTTCCCCATCCCAAATAAAAATAACGTCATCTATGTAGCGCCGCCATAGCACGAGGCTTGCACCAAATGGGCAGTTGTTCCAAATGGCCTCCTTCTCCCATTGCCCCATAAAAAGGTTCGCATAACTTGGGGCAAACCTCGTGCCCATGGCGGTACCACATATCTGCAAATAATACTGTAAATTATAACAAAAATAATTGTGTGTTAATATAAATCTAATCCCATCCATCAAGAAGGCCTTAAGGGCAGAGGATAAGGTGTTGTCTTCCTCGAACTCCCTTCGGATGGCCTCACATCCCTGTTGATGGTCTATTATTGTATACAGGGATGTGACATCACATGTTACCCATACATAACTAGACCTCCAATCAATCTCACGCAAGATTTGCAAGACTTGTGTAGTGTCCTTCAAATGTGAATCTAACTTCGCTACTAGTGGCTGTAAATAATAATCTATAAATTGAGATAAATTGGACGTGAGTGATTGTATTCCTGAAATAATAGGACGACCGGGGGGGTGTGTAAGATCTTTATGAATCTTAGGGATAAAGTAAAATAGAGGTATACGTGGGTGCAAATTATTCAAAAAGTCAAACTCATCCTGCGTGATAGCTTGATTGGCAAGTCCCGTATCTAAAAGGGTAACTAATTCAGAGTGATAGATGTCCGTTGGGTCACTAGCAAGGGGGAGGTAAGTAGTAGTGTCACCAAGAAGTCTTCTTGATTCTTGCACATAATAATTACTGTCCATCACTACTACTCCCCCACCCTTGCCGGCTGGTTTCATAACAATCAAATCGTTACTGGCCAGTGACTTTACAGCCAGTTTTTCCTCTTGATTGAGGTTGTCGTGTTTGATTTTAAAGGTACGACTTGATTGTTCCAGATCTCTAGAAACCATCTCCACGAAGGTGTTCACAAAGTGGCCTTGGACAAACTTGGGATTAAAAGTGGACTGTTTTTTAAATGGAGTAGATTTATATACATTACTCACTCCTACAGATTCAATCTGGTTACTGATGGCATCTTTGGCGAAATACTTTTTTAAGGCCAACTTTCTGGCAAACTTCTGCACATCAATAAACAGATTGAAGCTGTTGGGCCCACATACAGGGGCGAATGTAAGGCCCTTACCCAAGACTCTCTTTTCCATATTGTTTAGGGAATATTTGCTAATGTTAAATATATTTTGATACATTTCTCTGCTGTCAGATTTTACGTTGCATCTCTTATTCCTACCTCCTCTTCTCCCCCTGAATCGTTTTTTCTTTTCTTGTGGATGTTCACATGAAGCATTGAATCTAAAGGAGGTTTTAAAACTTTTGTGATTTTCACCTCTGGAATGTGACGTTGATGGGAGCAGAGAAGCAGAGGGGTAAAACACACTGTGTACCGGTGAATTGCTTTATCTATCAGGATTTCGTACAGTGACTGTACCTATTATACCTCATGTGAGTGCATATCCATATGTTTTATTTGTGATGATTTCCAATACATTTTAAGACGTTATTGCGCTATTTGGTGTTTCTTATTATTCCTGGGTATGCGTGCGGTGCTGGAGAGGAATTGAAAGGGGTCTACACCTGTGGATATCCAGTTTCATTGCTCTAATCAGAGAGAGGAGTGTCTCTGTAATGCCTTACTTATGAGAGGAAAATTGTGAGTGGATTACCTTTACACTTGAAAGAAAGAGTTGAGACTGTACTACACTATGCTGCCTTTATTTTTCTTTTGCATATAACCACGTGAACATTGGCGCTCACCTGAATCTTTGAGGAATTCTGCAATCAAAAAGACTAAGGGGCCTATGCAGAGAGCATCGAATTTGAAAAATGGCGAATTTATTAAAAAGTAGCTTTTTTGGAGAGTTTTATTCTCCATATGCAGAAAAGTGCGAATTCTGCTATGTTTAACATGGATGCGTCTGGCGAGTTTAAATTGGCGAGATGCGCGCTTCAGAAACTTGTAAAAACAAATGCGCGCCTTTTTTTTTCCCTTTGCAATGGCCGCGAGCGGCCGCTTCTTGCCAATTTTTTCTGGCGAGGGAAAAAGGAGACAATAGCGCCATTTTATTGGCGCGAACAGCCGCTAGATGCCGTTCGCGGCTCTCTGCATTAGGATATTTGTAAAACTGGCGAGATTGAGGTTTTCGCCAGCCGCGAGGCGAGTTTTACAAATAGAAAATAAAAATTGGCGCGTTTTTCGGAAATCTCCATTTTCTGCTGTTTTCTGCGCGATTATCTCCAAAAAATGGCGAATTTCGAAAATTCGCTGCTCTCTGCATAGGCCCCTAAGAGAACAGTCTTTACAAGGGTTTTGAGTAGCTTTTCTATTAGCACCTTTTACACTGGTTGGTGGATTTATCACATTATTAACTAATAGATCACAGTTCACGTTATATATATTTTAAAGATATCATTTCTGTCATTTGCTATAACACATTGTTATATATAGTTCACTTTTTTAGGACATTGTTATAAGTAAGCGCCGTTGCAATCATTTTTTTTCACTCTGGGTTATCCTCAGCTATTTTAAATGTAATTGTGTGTCTATTTTTTGATGTTGATATAATACATTTCATATTTTTGGATACGCTTGAGCGCTTTTTCTGGGCTTCTGTTTGTTTATTGTATATACACACACACACACACACACACACACACACACACACACACACACAGACACACACACACACACACACACACACACACACACACACACACACACACACACACACACACACACACACACACACACACACACACACCTCAATAGCTCCCCGGAAGGTGGACATTCAGACAGCTTGGTATCCTTGGTGGACCGGCTCAATGACCCCACAGCTCGAGTAGCAAACACCTCTTCGGGGGTCTCAGTCTGCTTTGGGGGTAATAGAGAGGTGCGTAGGGATCTGAATGGCATTGCCTACCCTAAATGTTCAAACCTTATTGCATTGTATTGTGATGAGGGCACCGCTCAGTCTGTGAGTGTCCTGCATAATGGTCGGCTGTATGTCCATGCGCCTCCACCTACCCCACCCGTCTGTCCAGAGGACTTGAGACACCAGAGAGCAGCGGTGGGATTCTGCCGGTTCGGACCGGTCCGTGCGAACCTGTTACTAAAATTTCACCGAACCGGTGCTTGATTCTCTTACCTTCGATTCACCTGTCCGGGCGGCAGGCGGAAGGCGGCGGGCGGCGTCTGACAGAATCTCCCTGCATCTATATCCCCGCAAACCCTCTAAATTTGGTCATGCGGCATCAAATGGCGCCGCATTGCCATGCCAACGGGAACGCCACGTGACGTCATTGCAACGCAGCACTCTGTGATGCTGCGCGGCCATTTTGAGAAGGGAAATAGATGCCGGGAGATGCTGTTAGACGCCCAGGTAAGAACCGGTTATTCATTTTTTTAATCCCACCGCTGCAAACAGTAGAGAGAAGACATCCTAGAGCAGAACACAAGAGTCAGGGTGGTGCATAGCGAGAAATTAGGGCTGAGATGTAAGGAGGGGCAGAGGGGGGCATAGTGAGATATTAGGGTGAGATGTAAGGAGGGGCAGAGGAGAGTATAGTGAGATATTAGGGTGAGATGTAAGGAGGGGCAGAGGAGGGTATAGTGAGATATTAGGGTGAGATGTAAGGAGGGGCAGAGGAGGGTATAGCGAGAAATTGGGGCTGAGATGTAAGGAGGGGCAGAGGAGGGTATAGCGAGATATTAGGGTGAGATGTAAGGAGGGGCAGAGGAGGGTATAGCGAGAAATTGGGGCTGAGATGTAAGGAGGGGCAGAGGAGGGTATAGCGAGATATTAGGGTGAGATGTAAGGAGGGGCAGAGGAGGGGATAGTGAGATATTAGGGTGAGATGTAAGGAGGGGCAGAGGAGGGTATAGTGAGATATTAGGGTGAGATGTAAGGAGGGGCAGAGGAGGGTATAGTGAGATATTAGGGCTGAGATGTAAGGAGGGGCAGAGGAGGGTATAGTGAGATATTAGGGCTGAGATGTAAGGAGGGGCAGAGGGGGGCATAGTGAGATATTAGGGTGAGATGTAAGGAGGGGCAGAGGAGGGTATAGCGAGAAATTGGGGCTGAGATGTAAGGAGGGGCAGAGGAGGGTATAGCGAGATATTAGGGTGAGATGTAAGGAGGGGCAGAGGAGGGTATAGCGAGAAATTAGAGCTGAGATGTAAGGAGGGGCAGAGGAGGGTATAGCGAGATATTAGGGTGAGATGTAAGGAGGGGCAGAGGAGGGTATAGCGAGATATTAGGGTGAGATGTAAGGAGGGGCAGAGGAGGGTATAGTGAGATATTAGGGTGAGATGTAAGGAGGGGCAGAGGAGGGTATAGTGAGATATTGGGGTGAGATGTAAGGAGGGGCAGAGGGGGTATAGTGAGATATTAGGGTGAGATGTAAGGAGGGGCAGAGGGGTATAGTGAGATATTAGGGTGAGATGTAAGGAGGGGCAGAGGGGTATAGTGAGATATTAGGGTGAGATGTAAGGAGGGGCAGAGGGGGTATAGTGAGATATTAGGGTGAGATGTAAGGAGGGGCAGAGGGGTATAGTGAGATATTAGGGTGATATGTAAGGAGGGGCAGAGGGGTATAGTGAGATATTAGGGTGAGATGTAAGGAGGGGCAGAGGGGTATAGTGAGATATTAGGGTGAGATGTAAGGAGGGGCAGAGGGGGTATAGTGAGATATTAGGGTGAGATGTAAGGAGGGGCAGAGGAGGGTATAGTGAGATATTGGGGTGAGATGTAAGGAGGGGCAGAGGGGGTATAGTGAGATATTAGGGTGAGATGTAAGGAGGGGCAGAGGGGTATAGTGAGATATTAGGGTGAGATGTAAGGAGGGGCAGAGGGGTATAGTGAGATATTAGGGTGAGATGTAAGGAGGGGCAGAGGGGGTATAGTGAGATATTAGGGTGAGATGTAAGGAGGGGCAGAGGGGTATAGTGAGATATTAGGGTGAGATGTAAGGAGGGGCAGAGGGGTATAGTGAGATATTAGGGTGAGATGTAAGGAGGGGCAGAGGGGTATAGTGAGATATTAGGGTGAGATGTAAGGAGGGGCAGAGGGGGTATAGTGAGATATTAGGGTGAGATGTAAGGAGGGGCAGAGGGGGGCATAGTGAGATATTAGGGTGAGATGTAAGGAGGGGCAGAGGAGGGTATAGTGAGATATTAGGGTGAGATGTAAGGAGGGGCAGAGGAGGATATAGTGAGATATTAGGGTGAGATGTAAGGAGGGGCAGAGGGGGGCATAGTGAGATATTAGGGTGAGATGTAAGGAAGGGCAGAGGAGGATATAGGGAGATATTAGGGTGAGATGTAAGGAAGGGCAGAGGGGGGTATAGTGAGATATTAGGGCTGAGATGTAAGGAGAGGCAGAGGAGGGTATAGTAAGATATTAGGGTGAGATGTAAGGAGAGGCAGAGGAGGGTATAGTGAGATATTAGGGTGAGATGTAAGGAGGGGCAGAGGGGGTATAGTGAGATATTAGGGTGAGATGTAAGGAGGGGCAGAGGGGGTATAGTGAGATATTAGGGTGAGATGTAAGGAGGGGCAGAGGAGGGTATAGTGAGATATTAGGGTGAGATATGAGGAGGGTATAGTGAGATATTAGGGTGAGATGTAAGGAGGGGCAGAGGGGTATAGTCAGATATTAGGGTGAGATGTAAGGAGAGGCAGAGGAGGGTATAGTGAGATATTAGGGTGAGATATGAGGAGTGTTTAGTGAAATATTAGGGTGAGATGTAAGGAGGTCAGAGGAGGGTATAGTGAGTTATTAGGGTGAGATGTAAGGAGGGGCAGAGGAGGGTATAGTGAGATATTAGGGTGAGATGTAAGGAGGGGCAGAGGAGGGTATAGTGATATATTAGGGTGAGATGTAAGGAGGGGCAGAAGAGTATAAAGCTGTAAAACTGAGGAGGAGAATTGAATGCGAGATGCGGGATTTGATAGGAAGCCAGGAGAGGGATTTCAGCAGGGGAGGCGCTGAGACAGATTTAGGAAAGGGTAGAGTGATTCTGGCAGCAGCGTTTAGGGTAGATGGCAATGATGTATGTTTGAATGAAAGGGACATGATATACCCACATCTACCTCTCCTCTGCTGACCGCTCCCCTTCTCTGCTGTCTCATATCACTAGCTGTCTCTCTGTTATCTCCGCGTGGGTGTCTAATCACTATCTTGAGCTTAACATGTAAAAAACAAGCCTCATCATCTCCCCTCCGTCTTACTCTACACCGACACCTGATTCCTCGCATGGAATAATGACCCCACCAGGACCCAGATACCCCAAGCTAGATGCCTAGGTGTCATACGTGCCCCTCCCCTCTCATTCCCCTGCACATTCAGCACCCCTCCAGATCATGTTATTTACCCCTCTGCGATATTGCTAAAATACGCCCCATCCTCATGGGGCAATCCATCAAATTCTTACTCTCGCGCTGATTATATCCCGAATACTGCAACATGCTGCTGGCTGGTCTACGGGGTAACTGAGAGGTGGAGAATACATTCTTATGTGGTTATATAGGGTAATAGGAGGAGTGATAGGGAGGGGTTAAATGGAGCAATAAAATGATATAGGGAGCATTTTTGTGGGGTAATAATAGGCGTTTTAGGGTGGGGTTACATGGGGTAATAGGAGGAGTTATAGGGAGGGGTTATAACTAAATAAACCAAAGTTGAAAAGTACATACTCGCCTTATAATCAGCCCGCTCACTTTGAGAGCCAATCAGCAATCGGATGTAAGAGGTAGGCGGGTAAAACGGAGGAAGCTCCACCTTGGGGGCCTGAAGCGGCCATGTTGCTTGTGGCAGGAAGCTCAAACCGAGAGAGACAGACCCAAATACCAGCGAGACAGACAGAAAGACACAGAGACAAATAGACACAGAGCCATAGACACCGAGAGAGTGACACACAGAGGCAGAGAGAGAGATGCAAAGTATTTGTAAACTTATTTCTCTCCAGTTACTACTGAAATGAGGGGGTCACCGTGTATTCAGTGTCGTCCTATAGTCAGGCAAATACGCTACGTGAAAATTCAATTTTATTTCGCCGTTTCAAATTGAACTGTACAAATGTCCCACTAATTTGGGACCTAAAAGATCTGCATCTCCAACCAACTCCACCAGCTATTTTTAGAGATGTCAGACATAACCAGCCCCCCACCCCACCCCACCCATCTCTCCCTCCCAAGAATTTCCTGATTGAATGTAGACCAACTGGAGACCCTTCATGGGGAAGCTGAGAAGAGAGAAGAGAGAAGACTCAGTTGCTACAGCAGGTGAACTGGACATCATTGAGGGCCGTGTCATCCCCCTTTCCTTGGTTTGGCTCCACCTTGGTCAGGATGCCACAGATCCCGTATCTGCAGGACTGGCTCCAGCCTCCGTATGTCCCCCATGAGGTTGACGTTCCCTCGAGTTCCCGTTGGTCTGAACACTTAAACTTGATGTTGTTGGCGGCGGTGTCGTCACCGTCCCCCTGTGGTGACTCTACTCTCAAGGAGAAAGAAATGAGGTTGCCGTTGAGACACCAAAAAGGGGAGGTCCATGAGCCCCAGCTGAGAGAGAAGGAGGAGGACATGGTTAGTGGTGAAGAGAAAACGTCTGAAGTCCTTTTGCAGAGGTGACCTGACCTGAAGGACTTGGAACAGAACTTTAGGGGAGATCTGACCAATTACCTATATAGTGGCATCGGCCCTGTCCTACGTCCTTCTTGGGAGGGAATGGGGTTTCTAATAGGGTGAGAGTAAAGGGAATCTCTAATAGGGTGAGAGTAAAGGGAATCTCTATTAGGGTGAGGGTGAGGGGAATCTCTATTAGGGTGAGGGTAAAGGGGATCTCTAATAGGGTGAGAGTAAAGGGAATCTCTATTAGGGTGAGGGTAAAGGGGATCTCTAATAGGGCGAGGGTAAGGGGAATCTCTATTAGGGTGAGGGTAAAGTGGATTTTTAATCTGTGATACCCCTCTCTACACATCCAAAAACCCTGCTATCCTCCCAGCTGCCTTAATTTCCCTCCCTATATACCCCAATATGTTGCTGCACTCTTCGCTGCCTTATATACTGCTTCCTATACACCCCAACTTCTTGTCATCTTAATATATATTTGGAGAGCTCTGTACTTGATAAAAGGAGACCTGTGAGGTTTGGAAAGCACTGTACATGTGAAGAAAAGACCTGTGAGATTTGGGAAGCTCTGTACATGTGAAGAAGACACCTGTGAGGTTTGAAAAGCTCTGTACATGTGAAGAAGAGACCTGTGAGGTTTGGGAAGCTATGTACATGTGAAGAAGAGACCTGTGAGGTTTGGAAAGCTCAGTACATGTGAAGAAGAGACATGTGAGGTTTGGGAAGCTCTGTACATGTGAAGAAGGGACCTGTGAGGTTTGGAAAGCTCTGTACATGTGAAGAAGAGACCTGTGAGGATTGGAAAGCACTGTACATGTGAAGAAAAGACCTGTGAGATTTCGGAAGCTCTGTACATGTGAAGAGGAGACCTGTGAGGCTGTGCATGTTCTGTGAATGACTCACGGTCCTTCAGTAGACTGGATTACATTTTCATCGATATTGTTCCTGCTAACACAGTGCAGCCGTATCCCGTTCAGAGCCGAATCATCACCATCCCTCTGATTCCCTTCCACCTGTATCAGGAAGATCAGTTACAATGTGTCCATCTCATATATAACTACTCACAACCCCTCAACCCATTAAACACGTCCTTGTCATTAGGTCACTTTGCCCCTACGCAGGACTGACCCTTTAAAACCCATTAAACACGGCCCTGTCATTAGGTCACTTTGCCCCTAAGTGGGACTGACCCTTTAACCCATTAAACACGTCCCTGTCATTAGGTCACTTTGCCCCTATGTGGGACTAACCCTTTAACCCATTAAACACGTCCCTGTCACTAGGTCACTTTGCCCCTACATGGGACTGACCCTTTAACCCATTAAACACGTCCCTGTCATTAGGTCACTTTGCCCCGTCACTTTGCCCCTACATGGGACTGACCCTTTAACCCATTAAACACGTCCCTGTCATTAGGTCACTTTGCCCCTACGTGGGACTGACCCTTTACCCATTACACACGTCCCTGTCATTAGGTCACTTTGCCCCTACGTGGAACTGACCCTTTAACCCATTAAACAAATCCCTGTCATTAGGTCACTTTGCCCCTATGTGGGACTGACCCTTTAACCCATTAAAAATGTCCCTGTTATTAGGTCACTTTGCCGCTACATGCGACTGACCCTTTAACCCATTAAACACGTCCCTGTCATTAGGTCCCTTTGCACCTACGTGGTACTGACCTTTTAACCCATTAAACACGTCCCTGTCATTAGGTCACTTTGCCCCTACGTGGGACTGACCCTTTAACCCATTAAATACATCCCTTTCATTAGGTCACTTTGCTCCTACGTGGGACTGACCCTTTAAACCATTAAACACGCCCCTGTCATTAGGTCACTTTGCCCCTACTTGGGACTGACCCTTTAACCTATTAAACACGTCCCTGTCATTAGGTCCCTTTGCCCCTAGGTGGGACTGACCCTTTAACCCATTAAACACGCCCCTGTCATTAGGTCACTTTGCCCCTACGTGGGCAGTAATTGGATATCTAATAGGGGGATTAAGCGAGATTCTAGTAGGGGGTGTAAAGGGAATATCTAATAAGGGGGAGTAAGGGGGATTATAATATAGGGAGTAAGGGGGATTATAATATGGGGAGTAAAGGGGATTTCTAATGGGGAGGGTAAACATAATTTCTAATATGGGGAGTAAAGGGTATTTATTAAAGGATAGAATACATGTAATGTTTAATAGGGGAGTTATTTGGGTAATAATAGGTGAGAATAAGTGAGATTTCTAATAGGGGGAGAGAAAAAGGATTTCTATCAGGGGGGTAGTACGGGCTGATTATCTATATAGGAAAATCAATGGTAATTACTGATAGGGAGAGTAAAATGATTTATATTAGGGCAATGTAAGGAGATTTCTCATAGGGAAAGAGGCGAGGGATATAATAGTGGGATTGTAATAGGGGAAGTAACGGGGATTGTAATATTTCCCATATATACTATCTGCTTTCAGGTATTATGTTAAAACACAGAGTCTAATATGGGAAACAGTAAAGAAAACGTCTCGTAGATAAATATATAGGGGATTTTTAAATAGGGGAAATCATCTAAAAAGAGGATCTCGGATGGGGAGAATAAAAAGAGATTTCTTAGAGGGAAAATGTCTCTTTATTATGGGAAACTAAAGGGAATTTCAAAAGGAAGGCTTTCCAGTATTATTCATTTAGACCAGGCCTGCCCAACTCGTAAAGTGAGAAGGGCCGAAATGCTCATCAGGGTTAAATCATCATCATCATCATATCTCCTCCTGCACCTCTCATCATCTTCATCATCATCCCAATATCTCCCCCAGAACCCCTCACTATCAACCTTTACGATACTCCACATCTATCTCTCATAACCCCATCTCTCCCCCTCACCCACACAATACCCCCTCCACATCAAACACACAATACCCCCTCCACATCCCCCCAGCCCATTCCATGTCAGCAGCCCCCCCCCAAGTCAGCATCCCCCCCATGTCTCTCTTCCCTCAATATGACACTCTCTCCCCCTCCCCTCAATATGTCTCTCTCCCCCTCCCCTCAATATGACTCTCTCCCTCCCCTCAATATGACACTCTCTCTCTCTCCCTCCCCTCAATATGACACTCTCTCTCTCTCCCTCCCCTCAATATGGCACTCTCTCTCTCCCTCCCCTCAATATGACACTCTCTCTCCCCTCAATATGACACTCTCTCCCTCCCCTCAATATGACACTCTCTCCCTCCCCTCAATATGACACTCTCTCCCTCCCCTCAATATGACACTCTCTCCTCCCCTCAATATGACACGCTCTCACCCTCCCCTCAATATGACACTCTTTCCCCCTCCCCTCAATATGACACTCTTTCCTCCTCCCCTCAATATGACACTCTTTCCCCATCCCCTCAATATGACACTTTCCCCCCTCCCCTCAATATGACACTCTTTCCCCCTCCCCTCAATATGACACTTTTTCCCCCTCCCCTCAATATGACACTCTTTCCCCCTCCCCTCAATATGACACTCTCTCTCTCTCCCTCCCCTCAATATGGCACTCTCTCTCTCCCTCCCCTCAATATGACACTCTCTCTCTCCCCTCAATATGACACACTCTCCCTCCCCTCAATATGACACTCTCTCCCTCCCCTCAATATGACACTCTCCCTCCCCTCAATATGACACTCTCTCCCTCCCCTCAATATGACACTCTCCCTCCCTTCAATATGACACGCTCTCCCCCTCCCCTCAATATGACACGCTCTCCCCCTCCGCTCAATATGACACTCTCTCTCTCCCTCCCCTCAATATGACAATTTTCCCCCTCCCTCTCAATATGACACTCTTTCCCCCTCCCCTCAATATGAAACTCTTTCCCCCTCCCCTCAATATGACACTCTTTCCCTCTCCCCTCAATATGACACTCTTTCCCCCTCCCCTCAATATGACACTTTTCCCCCTCCCCTCAATATGACACTCTTTCCCCCTACCCTCAATATGACACTCTTTCCCCCTCCCCTCAATATGACACTCTTTCCCCCTCCCCTCAATATGACACTCTTTCCCCCTACCCTCAATATGACACTCTTTCCCCCTCCCCTCAATATGACACTCTATACCCCCCCTACAACTCAGATCATACCCTCCCCCTGCAACTCACATCACTCACTTCCCCCCTCACATGTCAGCAGCCCACACCCCCTCACATGTCAGCAGCCCCCCCCTCACATGTCAGCAGCCCCCCCCTCACATGTCAGCAGCAGCCTCCCCCCTCACATGTCAGCACACCCACCCCCCCCACCAGCCTGTTTTACACACACACACACACACACACACACACACACACACACACACACACACACACACACACACACACACACACACACACACACACACACACACACACACACACACACACACACAAAAAATACTCACGGCTGCCGCATCCTCCTCATGATGCTGCTGCCCCCGCGCACCGCAAAACCCGGGGGCGGGGAGGGAGGGGGCGGGGAGGGAGGGGGCGGGGAGGGAGGGAGGGGAGTGATGAATCGCCGCCATTTTTTAAAACTTTTTAAATTTATTTTTAATTTATTTAATTAATTAACTGGCACCCGGCCTGAGTCATCGCGGGCCGCACAGAGAGGCCAGACGGGCCGCAAGCGGGCCCGCGGGCCGTATGTTGTGCAGGCCTGATATAGACCGTAAATACAAAGGGTGAACAATTAGTCACAGTTATAAAGGAGATTTTTGCAGTAATAAGCTGGCCTCTGAAGTAGTCCTGGCATAAGATAAAATATTTGACTGCGCCTGCAAAATTAGATTGTAAGTTCTGCGGGGCAATTTATACATTGTGCCATCACAATCCCATATACAGAAGCACATACATTGCCATGCAAGAAATAATATTATTATTATATATATTTATCTCACCTTGAGAGAGAATCCTCTGGCACGGAATCCGTTGGGACAAGATTGAACTTGTCCCCAGTTCCCCCATTTACCTCCGTTGGAGACACTGATGACACCAGGATTCTGCCCGTATCCTTCTGAGAAGAGAGAGAGGAGGAGGAGGGATGAGACCGCCTGGAACATCATGGTGGGTTCTTGAGGAACTCAACTGGAGATGTCAAGAGATGTCAACAGCATTGACTACTTATAGACCAACCCATCCCAGAATGAACCAACCCAATGCCGGATCTTCTTGAGTTTACCCCTCCCACCCAACACACCTTCTAGATTTAGCAAGAACTCCTCTAACCGGTTGAAACTGGAGTATCTTTACATCACTCCCCTCGGGTTATTACAACATCTGTGGACTGATTAGAGATAAGATTTTAGGATGGGGAAATGGAGCGTTTAGAAGACAATGATCAACAGAATCTTCAAAGAGAGATTTCCCAATAAGGGCTGTCAGTTAGAATAACTGCATTAAGGTTTTACACCCGACTACAATTAAATAGGAACCCTTCTTAAAAACATGAGGAAAATAGAAAATAAAAAAAGAATGTTATTCTTGATCAGAATCTAACAGCGGTAACAATCCGATGTGCTGTAATTGGGAAGCGGAGCGCGTCCTTATTGTGAGAAAAACGCTATGTGAAAAAAAGTTATTATTTCTATTATTATTATTTAAGTGAAAGGAGGGAGAGGGGGGTGTGAGAGAGAAAGGAGGGAAAGGGGGTGTGAGAGAGAAAGGAGGGAGAGGGGGATGTGAGAGAGAAAGGAGGGAGAGAGGGATGTGATAAAGAAAGGAGGGAGAGGGGGTGTGAGAGAGAAAGGAGGGGAGGGGGATGTGAGAGAGAAAGAAGGGAGAGGGGGATGTGAGAGAGAAAGGAGGGAGAGGGGATGTGACAGAGAAAGGAGGGGGAGGGGGATGTGAGAGAGAAAGGAGGGAGATAGGGATTTGAGAGAGAAAGGAGGGAGAGGGGAGTGAGAGAGAAAGGAGGGAGAGGGGGTGTGAGAGAGAAAGAAGGGAGAGAGGGATGTGAGAGAGAAAGGAGGGAGAGAGGGGGTGTGAGAGAGAAAGGAGGGAGAGGGGGATGTGAGAGAGAATAGAGGGAGAGGTGTGCGAGAGAAAGAATATACTGAGGATTTTTCTGCAAACACCAGATAGGTGTAAAACATACATATAAACTCCTTTATAAAGTATTGTAAGCACAGGAAGTAGGATTGCCCCCACAAACAAAGAGAAATATAAACGCCTGATATTTGACCTTACAAACTTCCCTAAGGTGAGGCTGCTGCCCGGGTCTTCAGTCTCCCTGGCTCTCCGAACGCGTGGGGGACACTGCATCCCTTAGCGAAGACACAGACGCTGGCGAAATGCGTAGGATATGCTGAATTCCTCCAGCATAGCGAGAGAGAAGACACCCCACTCTTCCTCGGCTCCTGATAGCGGGGTTGGGAAGAGCTAGGACTGCCGCAGGGGCCCTTGTCCTGTTGCACATGTCCAGGGACCATCCTACTGCTGGATAGACCACCAGAGACTGCATAGGGCCGAGGCCTGCCGTGACTGCATTGAGCTGAACAGAATAAAACCGTTCCTGTTTCATATACCTCCTGCCTGGTGTGAGATCATACTGGGGAAGGAGAGGGGATTCTATCTATCGTAGGAGATCGCCTCCATATACCTGGAGCCTGTGCCAGATGGAGGCACTGCACCAGTAGAGATCCATGTGGGGTATGTATCCCAGAACCTAGTCCTGTGTCCACCACCACCATCGGTGGACGACTCAGCCCTCCTGCTAACCAACAGGCAGCATGCGCCACACACGCTGTAGTGGCAGGATCTCCCACCGGGCGGGGGAAACACCGTTACACGCTCTGCCAAAGATTAAAATGAGACCTCCCGTGTCCACCTGGGACACAGCCCGCAGCCCGTGTAGTGCAGGGGCCGGGACTGATCCCCGTGCCGTGTCAGTGGAAGCGGCATGTGAGGGACCTATTCAGGGCACACTGTTACCAGCACATGTCCACGTACGCTACGATAAACTGATTACATCCTCCCTCTCCTTAACCACCAATTACCTTGGGTCCCTCCTATTAACGGCTCCAGGAGGGCCCCGCTGAATATTACTTCCCTCAATTCCCCTATATTCATAGCATCCAGAGTACTTTATTACTACACTCGGCTTAGGTTCCTTTGTGCATGTTAAATGTCTTTTTAATACCCTATATTTTAGTTTATTGTGATCAGTTAAAAGACAATTTCAACTTCCACATAAATCATTGAGACTGGGGGCCTAAGTGCTTCTTATTGGGATTCTTTTCGCTACCTTGTCTCACGATCTATTACCTCCCCAAGAGCACCGCTCCCTACCTACACTTAGCTGAAGCAGGGGCACCGGATCTGTTTCTTAGAATGTTACCCGACTCCTATTGTCCCATGGGTTGAACTTGATGGACGTTTGTCGGTTTTCAACCTCAGAAGACAATTGAAATTCCTTTAGGGAGACTGATTACCAGACTTTATCCTGATGACCATGTTATTTACAGGCGTACCCCGGTTTAAGGACACTCACTTTAAGTACACTCACGAGTAAGGACATATCGTCCAATAGGCAAACGGCAGCTCGCGCATGCGCCTGTCATCACGTCCTAAACAGCAATACCGGCTCCCTGCCTGTACCGAAGCTGTGCGCAAGCCGGGAGACTATAGAGCCTGTTACACACGCCTTATTTACATCAGTTAAGCATGTATATAACGATTGCAGTACAGTACATGCATCGATAAGTGGGGAAAAGGGAGTGCTTCACATTAAGTACATTTTCGCTTTACATACATGCTCCGGTCCCATTGTGTACGTTAATGCAGGGTGTGCCTGTGTTACATACATGCTCCGGTCCCATTGTGTACGTTAATGCAGGGTGTGCCTGTGTTACATACATGCTCCGGTCCCATTGCGTGCGTTAATGCGGGGTGTGCCTGTGTTACATACATGCTCCGGTCCCATTGTGTACGTTAATGCGGGGTGTGCCTGTGTTACATACATGCTCCGGTCCCATTGTGTACGTTAATGCAGGGTGTGCCTGTGTTACATACATGCTCCGGTCCCATTGTGTACGTTAATGCAGGGTGTGCCTGTGTTACATACATGCTCCGGTCCCATTGCGTGCGTTAATGCGGGGTATGCCTGTATTGTGCCTATTCTCCTGGGGTCACTTTGAATGCCAATAAGACCATGTTCTGTCTCGTCTTCAATGCATGTTGACACAAAACCACATTCCTTTCTTCCAAGGCATCTTGAGTGCACCTGCTCTGTAAGGTTTTTCTTCCAGCGGCGGCATTTAGCGGTGTTTATGGGGGATGGCGGGGGGGGGGGGGGGGGTGGTCACGGCTTGTTTTGGGATAATCTCCCTAATTTGAAGCCTTGGACATTTGTAATGACCCTTGGAGCCTGAAGACCCTCTCCGTGATAAGGAACCATCTTCCATCCACTTGTAGTATTATCCCACTGTCTGCTGGGTGTAAGAACCCTTTATTATCACAGTGTGTACGTTTCCCGTCTTCCTGTGATCCTACATATCCCCCCCCACTGCGACAGTGAAAAATAACCCCCGGCACTCGCGATATAACGATGGGGGAGTAATACGGGAATGGTAAGCAGCGCCAAAACCCAATTAGAACTACCTCAAAGTTCATAAAAGACAAATGGAAATTAAAAAAAGTACTGGGGAGCGCCAACAAGTGCAAAATAAAGAAGTAATCTAAAAAGAAATGTGAATAAAGTACAAAAATGTGAATATTAGAATTAGACTGCTGTGTAATAAGGGAATAAAAAGGTTTTGACCATATAAAGGCGCGGCGTTCTCTCTTTTCTCATTTCTGTCACAAACAGCAACTTCCTTCTCCCAGGTTTTGATACAGAGTAAGAGAGAATACCCAATAATGCTCATTGTACAGGATGTATTTCACCGGTCACACTCACATTAGAAAAACTCCGTCTGTAAAGGCTGCCTTTAGGGTCTGTTAAGCTTTACTGAAAGATTAATCCCCCAAAGATACATAAAAGCTTAACCGACCCTTATAGACCAATAATTTCAGGAATTGATTCCCAACCATCCAATCTATGAGAATATATGTATATTCTCATAGATTGGATGGTTGGGAATAAATTCCTGAAATTATTGGTATATTATATACTGTGTGCTAATTTGCATGTCATTCCCCAGAATCCCTTGCTGCAGTGGAAGTGCTGTGTGCTGGGTGATAATGGTGAAAGGCGGGGCTGCATGTCATTTCCCAGAATCCCTTGCTGCAGTGGGAGTGCTGTGTGCTGGGGGATAATGGTGAAAGGCGGGGCTGCCATGTCATTCCCTAGAATCCCTTGCTGCAGTGGAAGTGCTGTGTGCTGGGGGATAATGGTGAAAGGCGGGGCTGCATGTCATTTCCCAGAATCCCTTGCTGCAGTGGAAGTGCTGTGTGCTGGGGAATAATGGTGAAAGGCGGGGCTGCATGTCATTTCCCAGAATCCCTTGCTGCAGTGGAAGTGCTGTGTGCTGGGGGATAATGGTGAAAGGCGGGGCTGCATGTCATTTCCCAGAATCCCTTGCTGCAGTGGAAGTGCTGTGTGCTGGGGGATAATGGGGAAAGGCGGGGCTGCATGTCATTTCCCAGAATCCCTTGCTGCAGTGGAAGTGCTGTGTGCTGCGGGATAATGGTGAAAGGCGGGGCTGCATGTCATTTCCCAGAATCCCTTGCTGCAGTGGAAGTGCTGTGTGCTGGGGGGATAATGGTGAAAGGCGGGGCTGCATGTCATTTCCCAGAATCCCTTGCTGCAGTGGAAGTGCTGTGTGCTGGGGGATAATGGTGAAAGGCGGGGCTGCATGTCATTTCCCAGAATCCCTTGCTGCAGTGGAAGTGCTGTGTGCTGGGGGATAATGGTGAAAGGCGGGGCTGCATGTAATTTCCCAGAATCCCTTGCTGCAGTGGAAGTGCTGTGTGCTGGGGGGATAATGGTGAAAGGCGGGGCTGCATGTCATTTCCCAGAATCCCTTGCTGCAGTGGAAGTGCTGTGTGCTGGGGGATAATGGTGAAAGGCGGGGCTGCATGTCATTTCCCAGAATCCCTTGCTGCAGTGGAAGTGCTGTGTGCTGCGGGATAATGGTGAAAGGCGGGGCTGCATGTCATTTCCCAGAATCCCTTGCTGCAGTGGAAGTGCTGTGTGCTGGGGGATAATGGTGAAAGGCGGGGCTGCATGTCATTTCCCAGAATCCCTTGCTGCAGTGGAAGTGCTGTATGCTGGGGGATAATGGGGAAAGGCGGGGTTGCAGACCTGCCTAAGACATGCAGATGAGCATACAGTTGTATTTACATTTGCATATTTATATATAGTTACAGAATGATGTTTTGCAAATGAAGTCATATTTTGTGAGACACTCTACATGTATTATCTATATTAGCTAAATGATTACCCCGTGCTCAACTTGAATTTATTATATGAGTAATATATGAGGTGCATTACAGGATAATGTGATAGCAGATATCTGGGGGAACAGTAGGTCTCTACATGTTGCACTCTCATATATATAGTGAGGAATTATTGGTGAAAATTAATAATGAACTTTTCATAGATAATATTTATTTTAAAAAAACAGATTTTTTTTTAGAAAAAAACAAACTTAGTGATAGTGAATGACACAAATATATACAGTGGTTTAACATAATTAAAATGTGCAATTACCAAAGGGCTTTAGTGGTAAATTGGTAGTATCTTATAGTATACTGACACAAGTATATCTATATATACGGGAGAAGGAGTGGCTCAGTGAGTAACGACACTGACTGGCACTGAGTGTGAAGCAGGGGAACCTGGGAGAAGGAGCGGCTCAGTGAGTACAGACACTGACTGGCACTGAGTGTGAAGCAGGGGATCCTGGGAGAAGCAGCGGCTCAGTGAGTAAAGACACTGACTGGCACTGAGTGTGAAGCAGGGGAACCTGGGAGAAGGAGCGGCTCAGTGAGTAAAGACACTGACTGGCACTGAGTGTGAAGCAGGGGAACCTGGGAGAAGGAGCGGCTCAGTGAGTAAAGACACTGACTGGCACTGAGTGTGAAGCAGGGGAACCTGGGAGAAGCAGCGGCTCAGTGAGTAAAGACTCTGACTGGCACTGAGTGTGAGGCAGGGGAACCTGGGAGAAGGAGCGGCTCAGTGAGTAAAGACACTGACTGGCACTGAGTGTGAAGCAGGGGAACCTGGGAGAAGGAGCGGCTCAGTGAGTAAAGACACTGGCTGGCACTGAGTGTGAAGCAGGGGAACCTGGGAGAAGGAGCGGCTCAGTGAGTAAAGACACTGACTGGCACTGAGTGTGAAGCAGGGAACCTGGGAGAAGGAGCGGCTCAGTGAGTAAAGACACTGACTGGCACTGAGTTTGAAGCAGGGCAAGGAGCGGCTCAGTGAGTAAAGACACTGACTGGCACTGAGAGTGAAGCAGGGGAACCTGGGAGAAGGAGCGGCTCAGTGAGTAAAGACACTGACTGGCACTGAGTGTGAGGCAGGGGAACCTGGGAGAAGGAGCTGCTCAGTGAGTAAAGACACTGACTGGCACTGAGTGTGAAGCAGGGGAACCTGGGAGAAGGAGCGGCTCAGTGAGTAAAGACACTGACTGGCACTGAGTGTGAAGCAGGGGAACCTGGGAGAAGGAGCAGCTCAGTGAGTAAAGACACTGACTGGCACTGAGTGTGAGGCAGGGGAACCTGGGAGAAGGAGCGGCTCAGTGAGTAAAGACACTGACTGGCACTGAGTGTGAAGCAGGGAACCTGGGAGAAGGAGCGGCTCAGTGAGTAAAGACACTGACTGGCACTGAGTGTGAAGCAGGGGAACCTGGGAGAAAGAGCGGCTCAGTGAGTAAAGACACTGACTGGCACTGAGTGTGAAGCAGGGGAACCTGGGAGAAGGAGCATCTCAGTGAGTAAAGACACTGACTGGCAGTGAGTGGGAAGCAGGGGAACCTGGGAGAAGGAGCGGCTCAGTGAGTACAGACACTGACTGGCACTGATTGTGAAGCAGGGGAACCTGGGAGAAGGAGCGGCTCAGTGAGTAAAGACACTGACTGGCACTGAGTGTGAAGCAGGGGAACCTGGGAGAAGGAGCATCTCAGTGAGTAAAGACACTGACTGGCACTGAGTGGGAAGCAGGGGAACCTGGGAGAAGGAGCGGCTCAGTGAGTAAAGACACTGACTGGCACTGAGTGTGAAGCAGGGGAACCTGGGAGAAGCAGCGGCTCAGTGAGTAAAGACACTGACTGGCACTGATTGTGAAGCAGGGGAACCTGGGAGAAGGAGCGGCTCAGTGAGTAAAGACACTGACTGGCACTGATTGTGAAGCAGGGGAACCTGGGAGAAGGAGCGGCTCAGTGAGTAAAGACACTGACTGACACTGAGAGTGAAGCAGGGAACCTGGGAGAAGGAGCGGCTCAGTGAGTACAGACACTGACTGGCACTGAGTGTGAAGCAGGGGAACCTGGGAGAAGCAGCTGCTCAGTGAGTAAAGACACTGACTGGCACTGAGAGTGAAGCAGGGGAACCTGGGAGAAAGAGCGGCTCCGTGAGTAAAGACACCGACTGGCTCTGAGTGTGAAGCAGGGGAACCTGGGAGAAGGAGCGGCTCAGTGAGTAAAGACACTGACTGGCACTGAGTGTGAGGCAGGTGAACCTGGGAGAAGGAGCGGCTCAGTGAGTAAAGACACTGACTGGCACTGAGTGTGAAGCAGGGGACCCTGGGAGAAGGAGCGGCTCAGTGAGTAAAGACACCGACTGGCACTGAGTGTGAAGCAGGGGAACCTGGGAGAAGGAGCGGCTCAGTGAGTAAAGACACTGACTGGCACTGAGTGTGAAGCAGGGGAACCTGGGAGAAGGAGCGGCTCAGTGAGTAAAGACACTGACTGGCACTGAGTGTGAAGCAGGGGAACCTGGGAGAAGGAGCGGCTCAGTGAGTAAAGACACTGACTGGCACTGAGTGTGAAGCAGGGGAACCTGGGAGAAGGAGCGGCTCAGTGAGTAAAGACACTGACTGGCACTGAGTGTGAAGCAGGGGAACCTGGGAGAAGGAGCGGCTCAGTGAGTAAAGACACTGACTGGCACTGAGTGTGAAGCAGAGGAACCTGGGAGAAGGAGCGGCTCAGCGAGTAAAGACACTGACTGGCACTGAGTGTGAAGCAGGGGAACCTGGGAGAAGGAGCGGCTCAGTGAGTAAAGACACTGACTGGCACTGAGTGTGAAGCAGGGGACCCTGGGAGAAGGAGCGGCTCAGTGAGTAAAGACACCGACTGGCACTGAGTGTGAAGCAGTGGAGCCTGGGAGAAGGAGCGGTTCAGTGAGTAACGACACTGAACGACACTGACTGGCACTGAGTGTGAAGCAGGGGAACCTAGGAGAAGGAGCGGCTCAGTGAGTAAAGACACTGACTGGCACTGAGTGTGAAGCAGGGGAGCCTGGGAGAATGAGCGGCTCAGTGAGTAACGACACTGACTGGCACTGAGTGTGAAGCAGGGGAACCTGGGAGAAGGAGCGGCTCAGTGAGTAAAGACACTGACTGGCACTGAGTGTGAAGCAGGGGAACCTGGGAGAAGGAGCGGCTCAGTGAGTAAAGACACTGACTGGCACTGAGTGTGAAGCAGAGGAACCTGGGAGAAGGAGCGGCTCAGCGAGTAAAGACACTGACTGGCACTGAGTGTGAAGCAGGGAACCTGGTTCAATTCCCGATGTCGGCTCCTTGTGACATTGGGCAAGTCACTTTATCTCCCTGTGGCTCAGTCACCAAAAACATAGATTGTAAGGGACCTGTGCCTGCAAAATGTCTCTGTACAACTAACAGCGCTATAGAACAACATGCTATTATTATGTATATATAATAAGTAACTGATAGTAATGATTGATAAGACACCCAATATGTTAGATGTTATCACAGCAAGCAACAGGTATTAAAGCCATATGTGAACATATAGGTATATCGATTATATATAAAATACTAATGACGCGCTATTGCAATATTATAGAGAGCACAATAGGGTGCTATTAGTCCTAATACAGTCCCTAAAGTATAAAGGTACACGTATGAGTGGGTGCTATAGGGGACACCTCCTCACAGGGCATTCGTATTGAATTCCACTTCTAAATTGATTACAAATAAACTTTATTAGGTCATACAGAGGGAGTGTATGGGATGGGACGTGAGGGTGCAGTATATATACATCAGGTGAAGATACAAACAGTTGGGGGTGTATGGGATGGGACGTGAGGGTGCAGTATATATACATCAGGTGAAGATACAAACAGTTGGGGGTGTATGGGATGGGACGTGAGGGTGCAGTATATATACATCAGGTGAAGATACAAACAGTTGGGGGTGTATGGGATGGGACGTGAGGCTGCAGTATATATACATCAGGTGAAGATACAAACAGTTGGGGGTGTGGGAGCCGGGAGTAAGAGCCCAGACATCCACAAATTGCCCTGTTGTCCAAACAAAAAAATGGAGCGTGCCCCTCGAGGTGTTATTATTTACTAGGATGGCACCTAACCCCTGAGGTGCAGCAGACCCTATAACGACGCGTACCAGAATGCACAGCAGCCTCACGTATGGTGTTGTGAGATTCTTTTAAGACAGCTGTATCTCAGAAGAGACCAATCACATACACCGCATTACACGCATGTCACTGACACGGACTTCCCTTTTGTTGAAAAACAAATAAAACCTCTATTTGAGATCAGGTTTTCAACAAAAGGGAAGTGGGCTTTTAGTGACATGATTGATTTCTGGGGTCAATTTTAGACTTCACCTCCATCCCACCCCCCTTTGTTCATCTGTATAAAACCTGATATTCAAGTATATTCGCCACTACATGGGCCCTGGTATGAATGTTCCTACGTGACATTTTTTTATTTATAAAAATGTTTAACCAGGAAGTAATACGCTGAGAATTACCTCTCGTCTTCACGTATGTCCTGACAGCTACTATACAAAGGATATGCTTGTCAGCCTGCTAACAGTGTGGCATTACTTGCCTCTGCTGTACCTAGATCTGGAGTAAACTAACAATAGTATTACTTTGTATGAGGCGCTTCCGAGAAAAAAAACCCCCCAAATTCCTCACGTAGCAAAAAAATCTATCAATGTCGCCACCTCTGCCCGTGGGGGAAAGAGGTCCAATCCCCATGAAGTGTAAGAATGAGACATTGTGCTGTGTTCTTTGCAATGGTTAAACAGAGCAGCGCTGTCCTCGCCGCTTTTGACGTCGCTACGGTGTTCGGTGAACCTTCTACTGCCCGGGGACCAAAGCTGGCACGGAGTTATCCCAATCACTTTATGGGAATATGGGAAACAGAACACATTTGGAATAATAATAATAATCCACTCGGCGTGAACCTGGTCACAGGGCACAGATATATTGCTGATATATTTTTTTTTTTTGGAAAGGGAACAAAGCCAGTTTACAAGAGTTTTTATTTTATTTTTATACTTTTCATCTTAGTTTTACCTATAAATGGAGAAAATATGAAATAGATTTGATTAGATTTAGTCATCTACATCGAGGAGGGCGACACTTTTTTTTTTTTTAAATCGATAGTAATAGTTAGATTTCTTAATCTAACTGTCGCCATCAAAGATGGGTAGACAAAAAAAATGTACCCTATGGTCAATTACGTAGAATAAAGAGGAATTGCACAAAGAATTAAATATTTTTACAACAATCGGATATATTGAAGGAGAGATTTGTAGAAAGTGAATATAATGTGGATGTTATAACAGAAGCATTTGAAAAGTGTGACAGCCTAAACAGAGAAGAATTATCCACTCCAAAAATTAGGAAGAACACAAATACAACTCATTTTAAGACTGCTTGTATCCCACAATACAGCTCAACCCCCTTATAACGCGGTGCTTGGGGTCCAAATAATAACATCGCGCTATAAGCGGATCGCGTTAGAAATAATGTACAATTGTATGCATTGTACAATAAAGTATTTAAGACATCAATAATCGTGTTGTAAAGTATTCATAAGTACGAAAATTGGGAGCCACGCTCACATAGCGGTATAAGCAGATCCGCGTTGTAACGGATCGCGCTATAACGGGGTTGAGCTGTAGAATAATGATGCAAAGAAGATTACTGCACCGACACACTTTATTCGAGCAAATACCCGGTATGTACCTGGCAGATACCTGGAATGCGCCGCTCCTCACCTCTGACAAGCCCCGTTGCATTTGCCTTCCCAGCCTGGGTTCATGCCTGGCTGATGGGCGGCTGATCTGTTAAATGATAATGATTAGGATTTAATAGGCTGCAATGCTTCGCGTGTCTACCAGATGGCATAAATTCATGAATTGTAATGCAGTATATATATATGTACTGAGCAGTATTGCAGCCAGCGGGAATAAAATGCTTCAATCCCTGCCGGAAAATAACTCAATGCACTCGGGCAGAAAACAGTCACAAACCTCAATACACCCGGGTATACCCGAATTCGTGGGACTAGCCGAGCTCGAATAAAGTGTGTCGCCAGTGTAAGCAAATTATTGAAAAACATTGGCCTATTTTTAAAAAGGACCCAATTTTAAGGAATTCCTTACCAGATTGTACACAGGGGGAACCATCTTAAAAATTAAACTTGCACCAAGCGCCTTTTGGAAAATAATAAAAAAGAAGGAACATAAAGTCAGACGCCAAGAAAATCCTAAAGGTTTTATAAAAAAAATGTTATTCCTGTAAAGCTTGCGCCATGCGTCAAATGAAACAGTTCCGTGTTAAAGCATCCAGACCAGGGCAATGTTTAAAGAATGAACAGTTTTTCTGTGCAGGACGGTGCAGCAGGGTGTGAGTGGGTGAGCTGTGCAGAAGGGTGTGAGTGGGTGAGCTGTGCAGCAGGGTGTGAGTGGGTGAGCTGTGCAGCAGGGAGTGAGTGGGTGAGCTGTGCAGTAGGGTGTGAGTGGGTAAGCTGTGCAGCAGGGTGTGAGTAGGTGAGCTGTGCAGCAGGGTTTGAGTGAGGGAGCTGTGCAGGACTGTGCAGTAGTATGTGAGTGGGTGAGCTGTGCAGCAGAGTGTAAGTGAGGGAGCTGTGCAGGACTGTGCAGCAGGGTGTGAGTGGGTGAGCTGTGCAGAAGGGAGTGAGTGGGTGAGCTGTGCAGTAGGGTGTGAGTGGGTAAGCTGTGCAGCAGGGTGTGAGTGGAGGAGCTGTGCAGCAGGGTGTGAGAGGGGGAGCTATGCAGCAGAGTGGGTGTGTGGGGGAGCTGTGCAAGACTGTGCAACAGGATGTGAGTTGGTGAGCTGTGCAGCAGGGTGTGAGTGGGTGAGCTGTGCAGCAGGGTGTGAGTGGGTGGGCTGTGCAGCAGGGTGTGAGTGGGTGAGCTGTGCAGCAGGGTGTGAGTGGGGGAGTTGTGCAGCAGGGTGTGAGTGGGTGAGCTGTGCAGCAGGGTGTGAGTGAGGGAGCTGTGCAGGACTGTGCAGCAGTGTGTGAGGGGGTGAGCTGTGCAGCAGGGTGTGAGTGGGGGAGCTGGGCAGCAAGGTGTGAGTGGGGGAGCTGTGTAGGACTGTGCAGCAGTGTGTGAGTGGGTGAGCTGTGAAGAAGGGAGTGAGTGGGTGAGCTTTGCAGTAGGGTGTGAGTGGGTAAGCTGTGCAGCAGGGTGTGAGTGGAGGAGCTGTGCAGCAGGGTGTGAGTGGGGGAGCTGTGCAGCAGGGTGTGAGTGGGGGAGCTGTGCAGCAGGGTGTGAGTGGGGGAGCTGTGCAGCAGGGTGTGAGTGGGGGAGCTGTGCAGCAGGGTGTGAGTGGGGGAGCTGTGCAGCAGGGTGTGAGTGGGGGAGCTGTGCAGCAGGGTGTGAGTTGGGGAGCTGTGCAGCAGAATATGAGTGGGGGAGCTCCGCAGGAGGGTGTGAGTGGGGGACCTGTGCAGGAATGTGCAGCAGGGTGTGAGTTGGTGAGCTGTGCAGTAGGGTGTAAGTGGGTGAGCTGTGCAGCTGGGTATGAGTGGGGGAGCTATGCAGCAGGGTGTGAGTGGGGGAGCTGTGCAGCAGGGTGTGAGTGGGGGAGCTGTGCAGCAGGGTGTGAGTGGGGGAGCTGTGCAGCAGGGTGTGAGTGGGGGAGCTGTGTAGCAGGGTGTGAGTGGGGGAGCTGTGCCGCAGGGTGTGAGTGGGGGAGCTGTGCAGCAGGGTGTAAGTGGGGGAGCTGTGCAGCAGGATGTGAGTGGGGGAGCTGTGCAGCAGGGTGTGAGTGGGGGACCTGTGCAGCAGGGTGTGAGTGGGGGACCTGTGCATGACTGTGCAGCAGGGTGTGAGTTGGTGAGCTGTGCAGTAAGGTGTAAGTGGGTGAGCTGTGCAGCAGGGTGTGAGTGCGGGAGCTGTGCAGCAGGGTGTGAGTGGGGGAGCTGTGCAGCAGGTTGTGAGTGGGGGAGCTGTGCAGCAGGGTGTGAGTGGGTGGGCTGTGCAGCAGGGTGTGAGTGGGTAAGCTGTGCAGCAGGGTGTGAGTGGGTGGGCTGAGCAGCAGGGTGTGAGTGGGTGGGCTGTGCAGCAGGGTGTGAGTGGGTGAGGTGTGCAGCAGGGTGTGAGTGGGTGAGCTGTGCAGCAGGGTGTGAGTGGGGGAGCTGTGCAGAAGGGTGTGAGTGTGTGAGCTGTGCAGCAGGGTGTGAGTGGGTGAGCTGTGCAGCAGGGTTTGAGTGAGGGAGCTGTGCAGGACTGTGCAGTAGTATGTGAGTGGGTGAGCTGTGCAGGACGGTGCAGCAGTGTGTGAGTGGGTGAGCTGTCTAGCAGTGTGTGAGTGGGTGAGCTGTGCAGCAGGGTGTGAGTGGGGGAACTGTGCAGCAGGGAGTGAGTGGGTGAGCTGTGCAGTGGGGTGTGTGTGGGTAAGCTGTGCAGCAGGGTGAGTGGATGAGCTGTGCAGCAGGGTGTGAGTGGGTGAGCAGTGCAGCAGGGTGTGAGTGGGTGGGCTGTGCAGCAGGGTGTGAGTGGGTGAGCTGTGCAGCAGGGTGTGAGTGGGGGAGTTGTGCAGCAGGGTGTGAGTGGGTGAGCTGTGCAGCAGGGTGTGAGTGAGGGAGCTGTGCAGGACTGTGCAGTAGTGTGTGAGTGGGAGAGCTGTGCAGCAGAGTGTGAGTGAGGGAGCTGTGCAGGACTGTGCAGCAGTGTGTGAGGGGGTGGGCTGTGCAGCAGGGTGTGAGTGGGTGAGCTGTGCAGCAGGGTGTGAGTGGGTGAGCTGTGCAGAAGGGAGTGAGTGGGTGAGCTGTGCAGTAGGGTGTGAGTGGGTTAGCTGTGCAGCAGGGTGTGAGTGGAGGAGCTGTGCAGCAGGGTGTGAGAGGGGGACCTGTGCATGACTGTGCAGCAGGGTGTGAGTTGGTGAGCTGTGCAGTAAGGTGTAAGTGGGTGAGCTGTGCAGCAGGGTGTGAGTGCGGGAGCTGTGCAGCAGGGTGTGAGTGGGGGAGCTGTGCAGCAGGTTGTGAGTGGGGGAGCTGTGCAGCAGGGTGTGAGTGGGTGGGCTGTGCAGCAGGGTGTGAGTGGGTAAGCTGTGCAGCAGGGTGTGAGTGGGTGGGCTGAGCAGCAGGGTGTGAGTGGGTGGGCTGTGCAGCAGGGTGTGAGTGGGTGAGGTGTGCAGCAGGGTGTGAGTGGGTGAGCTGTGCAGCAGGGTGTGAGTGGGGGAGCTGTGCAGAAGGGTGTGAGTGTGTGAGCTGTGCAGCAGGGTGTGAGTGGGTGAGCTGTGCAGCAGGGTTTGAGTGAGGGAGCTGTGCAGGACTGTGCAGTAGTATGTGAGTGGGTGAGCTGTGCAGGACGGTGCAGCAGTGTGTGAGTGGGTGAGCTGTCTAGCAGTGTGTGAGTGGGTGAGCTGTGCAGCAGGGTGTGAGTGGGGGAACTGTGCAGCAGGGAGTGAGTGGGTGAGCTGTGCAGTGGGGTGTGTGTGGGTAAGCTGTGCAGCAGGGTGAGTGGATGAGCTGTGCAGCAGGGTGTGAGTGGGTGAGCAGTGCAGCAGGGTGTGAGTGGGTGGGCTGTGCAGCAGGGTGTGAGTGGGTGAGCTGTGCAGCAGGGTGTGAGTGGGGGAGTTGTGCAGCAGGGTGTGAGTGGGTGAGCTGTGCAGCAGGGTGTGAGTGAGGGAGCTGTGCAGGACTGTGCAGTAGTGTGTGAGTGGGAGAGCTGTGCAGCAGAGTGTGAGTGAGGGAGCTGTGCAGGACTGTGCAGCAGTGTGTGAGGGGGTGGGCTGTGCAGCAGGGTGTGAGTGGGTGAGCTGTGCAGCAGGGTGTGAGTGGGTGAGCTGTGCAGAAGGGAGTGAGTGGGTGAGCTGTGCAGTAGGGTGTGAGTGGGTTAGCTGTGCAGCAGGGTGTGAGTGGAGGAGCTGTGCAGCAGGGTGTGAGAGGGGGAGCTATGCAGCAGGGTGTGAGTGGGGGAGCTGTGCAAGACTGCAGCAGGATGTGAGTTGGTGAGCTGTGCAGCAGGGTGTGAGTGGGTGAGCTTTGCAGCAGGGTGTGAGTGGGTGGGCTGTGCAGCAGGGTGTGAGTGGGTGAGCTGTGCAGCAGGGTGTGAGTGGGGGAGTTGTGCAGCAGGGTGTGAGTGAGGGAGCTGTGCAGGACTGTGCAGCAGTGTGTGAGGAGGTGAGCTGTGCAGCAGGGTGTGAGTGGGGGAGCTGGGCAGCAAGGTGTGAGTGGGGGAGCTGTGTAGGACTGTGCAGCAGTGTGTGAGTGGGTGAGCTGTGCAGAAGGGAGTGAGTGGGTGAGCTTTGCAGTAGGGTGTGAGTGGGTAAGCTGTGCAGCAGGGTGTGAGTGGAGGAGCTGTGCAGCAGGGTGTGAGTGGGGGAGCTGTGCAGCAGGGTGTGAGTGGGGGAGCTGTGCAGCAGGGTGTGAGTGGGGGAGCTGTGCAGCAGGGTGTAAGTGGGGGAGCTGTGCAACAGGGTGTGAGTGGGGGAGCTGTGCAGCAGTGTGTGGGTGAGGGAGCTGTGCAGGACTGTGCAGCAGTGTGTGAGTGGGTGAGCTGTGCAGTAGTGTGTGAGTGGTTGAGCTGTGCAGCAGGTTGTGAGTGGGTGAGCTGTGCAGCAGTGTGTGGGTGGGTGAGCTGTGCAGGACTGTGCAGCAGTGTGTGCCTTTTATGACTGTGCTGTAGTGGGAGCACTGTATGCGAGGTGATAATGGTTGAAAGGCGGGGATGCAGATCTGTCTAAGACATGTGAATGTGCTCACAAGTTATATTCTTTATTGGCCGTATATATATATATATATATATATATATATATGCAAATATAACTGTATGCTCATCTGCATGTCTTAGGCAGGTCTGCAACCCCGCCTTATATATATTATGATATACCTAAATACTGTATTATCTATACTAAGTAGGACTATATATATATATATATATATATATATATATATATATATATATATATATAATATAGAAGAGATAGAGGAGAGAGCGCACACCCCATAGCGTAAAAACGTAAATTTATTGAGGGGAGGGGGAGGGGGGGGATAAAAAATGCACTCACAAGGGTACAAGTTTTAAAAGCATATTGTGATATAATCACCACCATCCGGTAACTGCAACAGGTACTGGAATAAATCCTCGGTCCCAGGATGGTATTGAACCACGTTGTTTGCAGGATTTCCTGGGCTTGGTGATGGTATGAAACGATTTCCAACGATACCAGGAACACACCGCCCTGCCTGGAGTTCTCTGCGATATCCGGCGCTCAAATCAGTTGGTAGCTGCGCTCCGTGATGACGTAATGTCCTTGACTTTTTCATATTACAATATCTATGAGATTAAGTGTTTAAAATTGTATTTGTTATTATCATATTGATTTTTTAAGAATTACTATATGATTATTGATTATATCATATATTAACTATTTCTCCGAATTTTATTTAGTGGTATAAGTTTAATGATGTTTTAATAATTTATTTTACTGTGATTATAGATCATTCTATTTTATTTTGTGGTTATACTATTATACTTGGGTTTCCTGCGATCCACATTTGAGTATCAATATTAATTTAAGTGATATTTTTAATTATATACATTTGGGCCCGTTTGTAGGGGCGTAAGCATCCCAAATTGATGCACCAATTGAATCGCAGACCCTCTGGTATATATATTCAGCCACTACTGTTCGTGTACAAATCCCTTTGATAAAGTTGCAGTATTGTGATGAAACGCGTCAGGGACGTAAAATGACGACATTACGTCACCACGTTGTCTGCGCGCTTTACGGCCGGAGCATGCACAGGATTGAATTTGAGGCCTACTCTGATGACACATTGCGTGGAGGACTTCAACTGATTGCGGATAAGAGCGGACACTGTCGGATGCACAGCACAAAGGTTCCCGTTTGATTCCAAGACTTCATGGGACGGCCTGCATCGGTGGTGATATTATTGTCACAAATTGCTTTATATTCACTTATTTTTTGTAAGTGTTTTTAATCCCCCCCCCCCCCCACCAACCCCCCTCCCTCCATTAAACTGTACAGGATCACACTATGGGGCGTGCGCTCTCTGTTTTGTTTTTGTTTAAGTACATAATTTAGTTGACAAAAGCGAGTTAGCTGAGACAGTGATGTATATCTCTTCGATCTACGTGTATAAAAAGTAACTGTCGCAGGATACGCCACTGCCTTCTCACATACTTGCTCCCTTGAATAGAAGTATTTTGTATGTTGTATCCTTGCTGAATCGCTGAGCTGATTGAAGAAATAAAGATTGCTGATTTGAACGGCAAACCTGATTCCCGATTATTACATTGCCGAAGTTTTTCTCACCGTTGACATCTCTTGACATCTCCAGTTGAGTTCCTCAAGACCCTACTATGATGTTCCAGGTTGTCTCATCCCTCCTCCTCCTCTCTCTCTTCTCAGTCGGACACGGGAACTCTAAAAATGTCATCAGTGTCTCCAACGGAGGTGAATGGGGGCCAGTTGAAATGTGTCCCGTCGGTTCCCGTGCCAGAGGATTCTCTCTCAAGGTGAGATAAATATATACAGTAATAATAATATGATTTCTTGCATGGCAATGTATGTGCTTCTGTATATGGGATTTTGATGGCACAATGTATATATTGCCCGCAGAACTTACAATCTGATTTTGCAGGCACAGTCAAATATTTTAACTTATGCCAGGACTACTTCAGAGACCAGCTGATTACTGCAAAAATCTACTTTATAACTGTGATTTATACTTTTTACTCTCTGTATTTAGAAGTAGCCGATACCCCCTTCCCACGTAATGGATAACCCCCCTTCATTGTCCATATTAGACCCTATGGGGGCTGTGCACAAAGCAGTGATACAGTAAGTGTTTTTAAGTGAGATAAATGCCGTTATGGCGCCATTTATGGTGCAACTTTTTTACCAATGACGGTGTTTTGGTGATTAAAAGCCTTATAAGCGCGATACTGCAGTGTTATCACTGCTTTGTGAATCGCGCTACACGCAATTTTGCACCATAAGGCATTTATCTCACTTAAAACCCCCTTACAGTATCACTGCTTTGTGCTTAGCCCCCCTGTGTGTTTACATGATACCGGATGGGGGGATACAGCAGATACTATGGGGGCTGGGCACTAAGCAGTGAGCTTTTGCTCTGAGAAGTGTCACTTATACCCCATAAAGTGCCCCTCATTCTAATATCCCACAATTAGGATTTATCTGAGACGCAAATAGGCAAATTATTTGGTCAGGTCAGTGACGTATTTAATGGGTTAAAGGGTCAGTCCCATGTAGGGACAAAGTGACCAAATGACAGGGACATGTTTAAAGGGTTAACGGGTCATTACAACTTAAGGGCAAAGTGACCTAATGGCAGGGACGTGTTTAATGGGTTAAAGGTTCAGTCCCACATAGGAGCAAAGTGACCTAATGACAGGGACGTGTTTAATGGGTTAAAGGGTCAGTCCCACGCAGGAGCAAAGTGACCTAATGACAGGGGCGTGTTTAATGGGTTAAAGGGTCAGTCCCACGTAGGGGCAAAGTGACCTAATGACAGGGACATGTTTAATGGGTTAAAGGGTCAGTCCCATGTAGGGGCAAAGTGACCTAATGACAGGGACGTGTTTAATGGGTTAAAGGGTCAGTCCCACGTAGGGGCAAAGTGACCTAATGACAGGGACGTGTTTAGGGGTTATGAGTAGTTATATATGAGATATATTGAAACTGATCTTCCTGATACAGTTGGTAAAGACGCATGGGATCGATGATAATACGACTCTGAGCGCGATCCGACTGTACTGCGTTATCGAAATCAACGATCTGAATGCAACTTTAATCCAGTCTACTGAAGGAAGGTGAGAAAGGCACAGACACTCAAAGCCTCACAGGTCTTTTCTTCACTTATACAGAGCTATCCCAAACCTCACAGCTCTCTTCTTCACTCGTACAGAGCTTTCCAAAACTCACAGGTCTCTTCTTCACATGTTCAGAGCTTTACAAACCTAACAGGTCTCTTCTTCACATGTACAGAGCTTTCCCAAACCTCACAGTTTTCTTCTTCACATGCACAGAGCTTTCCCAAACCTCACAGGTCTCTCCTTCACATGTTCAGACATATATTAGGATGACAGGATGTTGGGAGTATAGTGAGGGGTGTATAATGTTGTGAGGAGGGCAGCAAAATGTTGGGGTGTACAGGGAGGGAAATTAAGGCAGATGGGAGGATAGCGGGGTGCCCGGGTATATAGAGAGAGGTATCACTAGGAGATTAAGGGAGGAGGTAACACCACTTATAGATTTAAAATCTCCTTTACTCTTACACTATTAGAAATCCCCTTTACTCCCCAGAAGGACGTAGGACAGGGGCGATGCCACTATATAGATAATTGGTCTGACCTCACGTAAAGTCCTGTGCCCGTCCTACAGGTCAGGCCTCCTCTTGTATAGGTCTTAGGACATTTTCGCTTCCCCACTTACCATGTTCTCATTCCTCTCTCTCAGGTGGGGCTCATGGATCTCCCCTATATGGTGTCGATACGGCAACCTCAATGCTTTCTCCTTGAGAGTAGAGCAAATTCCCGGGCACAGTGCCGAAAATGACATTGCCACCGCCAACATCCGGTTTAAGTGCTCAGACCGACGGAACATCCTTTTTTCTTTGCTTTCAGAGGGGTTAGATGAAGAGTGGAGCCCAACCTGCAGATACGGGATCTGTGGCATCCGCACCAAGGTGGGGACACCCCAAGGACTCGGAGATGACCCGGTCCTCAGTGATGTCCAGTTCACATGCTGTACCAACTGAGTCTTCTCTCTTCTCAACTTCCCAATGAAGGTCCTCCAGTTGGTCAACATTCAACTGGGCAGGACTTGGGAGGGAAGAGTTGGGGGGGTTAAGTCTGTGACATCTCTAAAAAATATCTGGTGGAGTTGGTTGGAGATGCAGATCTTTTAGGTCCAAAAGTAGAGGGACATTTGTACTGTTCAATTTGAAATTGCAAAATAAACTTGATTTTCCATGTACTGTATTTGCCTGGCTATAGGGCGACCCTGAATACACGGTGACCCCCTCATTTCAGTAGTAGCAGGAGAGAGATAAGTTTACAAATACTCTGCATCTCTCTCTCTCTCTCTCTCTCTCTCTCTCTCTCTCTCGCTCTCTGTCTGTCTCTGTGCCTCTGTCTGTGTCTCGGTCTCTCTGTCTCTCTGTCTGTCTGTGGGAATCTGTCTGTGTCTCTTTTGCTCTTTCTGTCTCTGTGTCTCTATGTCTGTCTCTGTGTCTCTCTGTCTGTCTGTCTATTTATCTGTCTCTCTCTGTGCCTCTGTGTGTCTCTGTGCTCTCTCTTTCTCGATCTGTCTCTCTCGGTTTGAGCTTCCTGCCACAAGCAACATGGCCGCTTCAGGCCCCCAAGGTGGAGCTTCCTCCGTTTTACCCGCCTACCTCATACATCCGACTGCTGATTGGCTCTCAAAGTGAGCTTGCCGATTACAAGGCGAGTACGTACTTTTCAACGTAACTTTATTAAAAATATTGTCTTATTATCGGGCAACACATAATATAAAATTAAACTATTAATTTTTACTATTTGGGTCCATATAACCCCTCTCAATAACTCCACCTATTGCTCCATATAACCGTTCCCTATAACTCCTCCAATTACCCCATATAAACTCTCCCTGTAGCTCCTCCTATTACCCCATATAACACCTCTGTATAACTCCCCCTACTACCCCATATAACCTCCCTATAACTGCTCCTATTACCCCATATAAACTCTACCTGTAGCTCCTCCTATTACCCCATATAACACCTCTGTATAACTCCCCCTACTACCCCATATAACCTCCCTATAACTGCTCCTATTACCCCATATAACCCCTCCCTATAACTCCTTTTACTCCATATAACCGATCCCTGTAACTCCTCCTATAACCCCATATAATCTCTCCCTATAACTCCTCCTATTGCCCCATATAACCCTTCCCTATAACTCCTATTACTCCATATAACCGATCCCTCTTATCCAGATAACAGTTCAGGGTTTCAGTGTATTGTGCAGTCAGTTTTGGGAGAGACTGCAGTAAATAAGTTGTAAAGGGGTGGGGGGTTGAAATAGGCAGGTAAACAAGCATGGGATCATAGTGTGAACTGAATAGTTTACCGTTTGTTGTCTTGAGTAAAAGAGTTTGCAGTAGATCCAGTCCCCAGTCACCTCTAGTCAAACTGTAGTCTAACTGTATTTCTCACTTAAAAACCTCACTTTAAATGCCTCACTGCCTAATGCCTAATGCTAATGTCTCTTTATAACTGTTATCACCATTAGATTTTAATGTATTAACGAGTTAATCTTTAGACACATGCATTACTTTTTTATTTTCTTCCAATGAATGTATGAATTAATTCATTCTCTAATTATTTTGGACCATTAGAAAATGTTTTGCATGTATCCTGCAACATCTTACATAGATTTTATATCCGTGTCCTCAGGCATACAAGGTGTTAAAGTTTGTTAATTAATTTTATGTTAATCTATTCCAGCTGCGTGTTAATTGTACAGGAGGGGCTATATATATGAGATCTACTCTCAGTCCCCATTATCCCCCTTGAGAAAGGGCTCTAAGGAGCCTGAAACGCGTAGGGTTGTATGTATTAGTTTTTTGTATGTCCACATTTTCTATTTTATGTAGTCTTATTAAACTTTTTTAGCCCTCCACTTGGTGAGCTGATGGTGCATTTTTTGGACATTAGCGAATCTTTATTTCCAATCCTCATTGATTACGTTGTTGCTGCTCGATTGGTATGACGCGCTGAGGATCAGAGGGTACGTGGGTGTCGGCGCTTACTACATTCTCCCCCGTGAAACCACACGTCTGCAAGGGAGAGGAACGTTTACCGGACGGACCGGATGTGCTCTGACGTACTTCCGGCACTCGGGAACTCCGCGCTGGAGATGAGAGAAGGTGCAGCTGACTGCTAAGACGTCCTCGTCCACTCTGCCAGCAAGACAGCAGACTATGGAAATAGGAGTGCTACAAGAGGGATCCATAGAGGTACCAACATTGTCTCTCTATTTCGCAAGGATCTCAGGTAGCGGTTTCCATTGAAACTCCTTTTTATTCTTTACGCTGTCTTCAGAGACTTCTCCAACTACTGTTTTATTGTTGTTACACCCACGTTCTTTATTCCCCTCGTTGCTAACCTCAGTTGTCCATTTCATTACTATATTATTTTTGGAACTCCCTGTTCAGAGCTTTCAGTAGCACCACCACTGACCGGGTATATCAGCTAGTCTCATATATAACTACTCATAAACCCTCAACCCATTACACACTTCCCTGTCATTAGGTCACTTTGCCCCTACGTGGGACTGACCCTTTAACCCATTACACACTTCCCTGTCATTAGGTCACTTTGCTCCTACGTGGGACTGACCCCTCAACCCATTACACACGTCCCTGTCATTAGGTCACTTTGCTCCTACGTGGGACTGACCCTTTAACCCATTAAACACATCCCTGTCATTAGGTCACTTTGCCCCTACGTGGGACTGACCCTTTAACCGATTAAACACGTCCCTGTCATTAGGTCACTTTGCTCCTACGTGGGACTGACCCTTTAACCCATTAAACACATCCCTGTCATTAGGTCACTTTGCCCCTACGTGGGACTGACCCTTTAACCGATTAAACACGTCCCTGTCATTAGGTCACTTTGCTCCTACGTGGGACTGACCCTTTAACCCATTAAACACTTCCCTGTCTGTCTAGAATTAGCACCTTAGCTCTATAGGCGCATGATCCGACCATGAAATATCATGGATCCCAGTATGGGAGATCTTCGGGACCAGTCTACTAGAAACAAAGAAGTAGTCGATTCTGCTATAGGAGGAGTGAGGGTGCGAGAAAAAAGTGTAGTCTCTTTCATGGGGATGTTGTTCCCTCCATATATCTAGAAGACTGTTCTCTTTTAGACCCATGCGAAGTGTGCGGGATGTGTTTTTAGTATAGCGAAGCTGAGAGCCCGATCTGTCTAGATTGGGGTTGAGGGTTGTGTTAAAGTCCCCTGCTACTATTAGTGGGCCCTTGGCAACTTTACTCAGTTTATTGAACACTAATGTGAAGAATTTAGGCTCTAGGTCTCCCGGTGCATATATGGATGTTATTGTAAGTGTCTGTCCATTTATGTTGCCGATTAAGATGATGTATCTACCGTCTGTGTCTCTGATTATTTTACCTGCTTTAAATGGACATTTATTGTGGAATATAATTGCTACACCCTTTGTTTTCTTAGTGGATGATGAGAGGTAGAATTGGTGGAACCTTTTTTCTAAGTACTTTGGGGAGCTAGTCGCGCTAAAATGAGTCTCCTGGAGGAGTACAATATCTGCTTGTTTACGCTGGTAGTCAGCAAATGCTATTCGGCGTTTCCCTGGGCTGTTTAGCCCTTTTACATTATGTGATAGGATTATCAGTCCCATTCTAATTTCTTTGTCTGAACTGTCCTAACCATAGGTTTGGATGTGGGATGTGGGTGCTTGTGCTTTACCTTCTCTTCATCCCACCGACACGTAGATGGACGACTGGAGTGTCCTTTGGTGTATTGCGAGTCTCGTGGCCAACCGGGATGGGGAGGGGTAGGGGAAGAAAACACAAGGTAAAACATAAAGTAAAATAACTTGGGAGATCCTTTTGGGATCAGAGTCCCCGTTGGATCTCTTGCCTTTGGATGTAAGTTTGTAGCCCACACATCCATGTCCGGTGCATGGGTGACCGGGTAGGCCCGGTCCTTTCCATCACAAAGGACTTTATTGAATATCCTGTTTCTACCCAGGACTTTCTCTTCCGGCAACATAGTGAGGGCCGGGGATGGGAGCCGGCCTCCCTCGACTTTGCTTAATTTAGAAAAGCTATATAACACTCGTAGAACACTCTCGGAAATGTAATAACATCACTCACAAAAACTCAGGAGGTCGGTAAGACCAACTTTGAGCCAACGTGGCTATCTTTGCGAACATGTATATGGAAATATATATCGGCAGTTCAGGTATACCTCTTGTGATAGACTGTCTTGTTCTGGCCTGATCTTTTGGGTTGCATGGCTAGACCTAAGGTTTATGGTATCGATTCGTCTGTCCTATACCGTTATATCTCCTTAGAATTAGAATCCCCGCCCCCCCTCCTGTGTTCCCCAAATTATTATATGCCTTTATTATTTTGACTATGGGAAATAGACCCGTTGTATCTCCCTCCCTTCTTTCCCCAAACCCACAGTTTTATTACACTGAAATTATAGGAATATATATATATATATATAGCTAGAGCAAATTGGAAGCTAAATGAATCCCTTCTAAAAAACCCTGAAACAGGCCAGGTAGTAGCCGAGGAAATAGATCAGTATTTTAAACTAAATAAGGGGTCTGTCTCTCCCTTTGGGAAGCCCACAAGGCAACGCTAAGGGGCGTATTAATCAGTATCGCCTCAAGACGGAAAAAAGAACGAGAGGCCAAAATTAAGCTCTTGCAGTCCAAACTAAAAGACCTCTCGGACTCACATAAACAGTCTAATGACCCCGGCTTACTCAACCCAATCAAAGACGCCAAAATTGAACTCAACTTACTATTGACTTCCCAGGCTGATATTTCACTGAATTGGTCAAAGAGGAAATTTTTTTGATAAAGCAAACAAGCCAGATACTATGCTCGCAAACAAATTGAGAAATAGACCTCCTAATTACAGCATACAAGCCATCAGAAGACCCTCGGGTGCCATATCCGGTAACCCTACCGTAATAGTTGAGGAATTTAAGGCATATTATGAGAAATTATATAACGGTGATAAAACAATACAGAACCAAACTACAGAGTGAGCCCATTAAACACGTCCCTGTGGGTCACTTTGCCCCTACGTGGGACTGACCCTTTAACCCATTAAACACGTCCCTGTGGGTCACTTTGCCCCTACGTGGGACTGACCATTTAACCCATTAAACATGTCCCTGTCATTAGGTCACTTTGCCCCTACATGGGACTGACCCTTTAATCCAATAAACACGTCCCTGTCATTAGGTCACTTTGCCCCTATGTGGGACTGACCCTTTAACCCATTAAACATGTCCCTGTCAATAGGTCACTTTGCCCCTACGTGGGACTGTCTCTTTAACCCATTAACCCCGTCCCTGTCATTAGGTCATTTTGCCCCTACGTGGGACTGACCCTTTAACCCATTAAACACGTCCCTGTCATTAGGTCACTTTGCTCCTATGTGGGACTGACCCTTTAACCCATTAAACATGTCACTGACCTGACCATATAATTTACCGATGTTGCTTCTCAGATAAATCCTAATTGTGGGATATTAGAACAAGGGGGTACTTTATGGGGTATAAGTGACATTTCTCATTAGGGGCTCGAGAAGGGGACAGACCTAAATGGGGTAAGAAGGCAGCAGTGGGGGCAGAATGGAGCTATGGGGCAATTCTTAGTGAATGGATCACAACGGCAATAATTAAAGGGAATGGAAATCGATTTCTAATAGGGGGAGAGAAAAAGGATTTCTATCAGGGGGGTAGTACGGGGGGTTATCTATATAGGTAAAACAATGGTCATTTCTGATAGGGAGAGTAAAAGGATTTATATTAGGGAATGTAAGGAGATTTCTTATAGGGAAAAGGGGCGAGGGATACAATAGTGGGATTGTAATAGGGGAAGTAACGAGGATTGTAATATTTCCCATATATAGTATCTGCTTTCAGGTGTCATGTAAAAACGCAGTGTCTAATATGGGAAACAGTAAAGAAAACGTCTCATAGATAAATATATAGGGGATTTCTATATAGGGGAAATCATCTAAAAAGAGGATTTCTGATGGGGAGAATAAAAAGAGATTTCTTAGAGGGAAAATGTTTCTTTATTATGGGAAACTAAAGGGGATTTGTAAAAGGAAGGCTTTCCAGTATTATTCATTTAGACAGTAAACAATTTACATTGTGCCATCACAATCCCATATACAGAAGCACATACATTGCCATGCAAGAAATAATATTATTATTATATATATTTATCTCACCTTGAGAGAGAATCCTTTGGCACGGAAACCGTTGGGACAAGATTGAACTTGTCCCCAGTGCCCCCAAGGACCTCCGTTGGAGACACGGATGAAAGTGGGATCCTGCCCGTATCCTACTGAGACGAGAGAGAGTAGAAGGAGGGATGAGACCGCCTGGAACATCATGGTGGTTTCTTGAGGAACTCAACTGGAGATGTCAAGAGATGTCAACTGCATTGTGTATTTATAGACCAACCCATCCCAGAATGAACCAACCCAATGCCGGATCTTCTTGAGTTTACCCCTCCCACCCAACACACCTTCTAGATTTAGCAAGAACTCCTCTAACTGGGTGAAACTGGAGAATCTTTACATCCCTCCCCTCGGGTTATTACAACATCTGGGGACTGATCAGAGATAAGATTTTAGGATGGGGAAATGGAGCGTTTTGAAGACAATGATCAACAGGATCTTCAAAGAGAGATTTCCCAATAAGAGCTATCAGTTAGAATAACTGCATTAAGGTTTTACACCCGACTACAATTAAATAGGAACCCTTCTTATAAACACGAGGACAATCAAAAATAAAGAAAGAATGTTATTCTTGATCAGAATCTAACAGCGGTAACAATCCGATGTGCTGTAATTGGGAAGCGCAGAGAGTCCTTATTGTGAGAAAAACGCTATATGAAATAAAGTTATTATTTCTATTATTATTATTAGTAGACAATAGAGAGAGAACCCAATGTAGCACTCAGGTTCACGCTCTGGTGATGAGTGAATGAGTTAAAACATAAACTTTATTAGTAGCAACATATAATAAAATAATGGTTGTTAGAACAACGTACTGGAGATAGGCTGATCCTAAGTACTGATAGCCATATTGGCTCAGGATCAAACATAATTTGTGTACCAGGTATATCCTAATAAAACACAAGTAGCAAAACAGCACAGAAATCCTAGTGTGGACCTGTGTTATGAGTGAATACTAATGGGTGTGCTCGGGTAGGTACTGAGACTACAAATCACATAATGGCAGTATCTGCATAAACTCTTGTGTAAAATAGGTAATGTGACCAGTAGCCACTGATAAACATATAGAGCAAATATACTATGTATACCAGTGGGTGTCTTAGTGCAATCAGCTTTGTTCCTCTATATAAATGATGGCATGCCTTGCACAGTGTCAGAGTGACTAAGATAACCTTCTTAGTTCTGTTCTGCAGGAGTGTGGTGTCCTGCAGTGACCTACGTGGCTGTTGTCAGAGGTAAGTAACACTGACTTTAGGTTGTAGAATTAGTGGATGGAACCTTAATCAGGGAGACACTGACACTAGGATACATATATAACTCATCATATATTTCAGAGGAGATAGCTGTGCGATGCACATAAAGTAAACCTTTGTGCTGCTGTAAAGAAATCCATGAACAGCAGCGCAGCTTCAGTGTTGCTGCAGGAAGCTTGAACTCAGTACTTCTATAAATTCGGAGCACTCTCCCTGTAAACACTCCTAATAGAGGCTTGAAGTGTCCGTCGGGGCACTTATAGCCTGTATAATACTGCACGGGCAGACTACCGCATAAACTCGCGGTTTAGAACATAATGGGGAGGCAGTCACTGATCTGCGCGTGCACGTGGGAGGTTGGAGCCGACGCGCGCGTTTCGCGAGAGGCTTTCTCAAGGCGAATGGTGAGTATCACTGAGGGTACCCTGCAGGTAGGCAGGTATATATAGGGCCTCCAGAGGGATGATGACGTCACAGGTTAACCCCTGGTGCGCCGTGGTATGCTTGGTTCTGTTACAAGGACACAGTAAGTATACCAATGTATGTGACTGCATATCCAGCACACTGATGTAATAAAGTTCTGACTGTGGTTGTGTTTAATTATCGCTTAGTTGTCAGATACAGAGGCTTATGCAGAGAGGAACGTTATAATTGGCGTAACTTATGGTCGTATGCTGAAAGCGGCGTTACCTCCTTTTACAGATGGTATCAAAATTGCCAAGTTTTTCTGGCGACCTGGGACTCGCTATATTATAGGGCAGAATGGCGCGTTCCAGCGCATCGATGCTACTGGCATACCACCCTATTTTAACATGGCGAATTTACCAATCTCGCCACGTGTTTGGCAAATTTTAAAGTAAACAAACCTGCTGTGGCGGATTTTGTGAATCTCGCCATGTTCTCTGCAGGACAAGCTTCTCTAGTGCGTATTTTCGCCAAAAGATGGCGCTATTTCCATTCTCTATCCTCTCTGCATAAGCCCCACAGGCACATTAGAGCGGAGATACACTCATTCTGTGCTCCAAGGGTAGTGAAGAGGTAATGCCTAATAAATGATCATGTTATTGGGTAAGTAATAATGTTAGGGTTCAGAGATACGTAACATGAGGTAATATCACCACTGTTAGGTGGTGGTAGTATGTGTAAACGATTGGGGAACTACCTGATGTAGTCATGGCAACACATAAAATGATGAATAAATCAATAAGTAAATAAAAGAGAGGAAGGTGAGAGAGGGGGAGGGAGAGAGAAAGGAGGGAGAGGAGGGGTGAGAGAAAAGAGGGAGAGGGGGATGTGAGAGAGAAAGGAGGGAGAGGGGGATGTGAGAGAGAAAGGAGGGGGAGGGGAGTTTGAGAGAGAAAGGAGTGAGAGGAGGCGTGAGAGAGAAAGGAGGGAGAGGGGGATGGGAGAAAGGAGGGAAAGGGGGGGCGAGAGAGAAAGGAGGGAGATAGGGATGTGAGAGGGGAAGGAGGGAGAGGAGGGTGTGAGAGAGAAAGGAGGGAGAGGGGGGTGTGAGAGAGAAAGGAGGGAGAGGTCCGAGAGAAAGTACATACAGGCATACCCCGCATTAACGTACGCAATGGGACCGGAGCATGTATGTAAAGCGAAAATGTACTTAAAGTGAAGCACTACCTTTTCCCCACTTATCGATGCATGTACTGTACTGTAATCGTCATATACGTGCATAACTGATGTAAATAAGACATGTGTAACAGGCTCTATAGTCTCCCCGCTTGCGCACAGCTTTGGTACAGGTAGGGAGCCGGTATTGCTGTTCAGGACGTGCTGACAGGCGCATGCGTGAGCTGCCGTTTGCCTATTGAGCGATGTGTACTTACTCGCGAGTGTACTTAAAGTGAGTGTCCTTAAAGCGGGGTATGCCTGTACTGAGGATTTTGCCGCAAACACCAGATAGGTGTAAAACATACATATAAACTCCTTTATAAAGTATTGTAAGCACAGGAAGTAGGATTGCCCCCACAAACAAAGAGAAATATAAACGCCTGATATTTGACCTTACAAACTTCCCTAAGGTGAGGCTGCTGCCCGGGTCTTCAGTCTCCCTGGCTCTCCGAACGCGTGGGGGACACTGCATCCCTTAGCGAAGCCACAGACGCTGGCGAAATGCGTAGGATATGCTGAATTCCTTCAGCAAAGCGAGAGAGAAGACACCCCACTCTTCCTCGGCTCCTGATAGCGGGGTTGGGAAGAGCTAGGACTGCTGTGGGGGCCCTTGACCCATAGTGCAGGTCCAGGGACCATCCTACAACTGGATACACCACCAGAGACTGCATAGGTCTGAGGCCTGCCGTGACGGCATTGAGCTGAACAGAATAAAACCGTTCCTGTTTCATATACCTCCAGCCTGGTGTGTGATCTTACTGGGGAAGCGGGGACATGAGGGGGCATCCCCGCTCCCATCACCCGCCGCGCTCTCTAACACGGGACCGGGGGGAAGCGGGGACATGAGGGGGCATCCCCGCTACCATCTCCATAACTGCGGGCAGCAGGAGCGCCGGGGAGGGGAGGGAGGTGGGGGAAGGCACAGAAAATACTTACTGTGTCCTCCATCCTCCATGGGAAAAGAATGGCTGCTTGTTGGGGGCGGGCTCATATAGAGCCTGGCTGCGCGCCCACAAAGCCTGGGAGCGCGCCAATCAGCTGTCAGGTAGGGGGAGTTTTTTTTTTTTTTCAGCCAGCGCGAGCAGGGAAATTTAAAAAAACAAACACGTGTGCTGCTTGGGCCAATATTTACTCGCCCGGGGGTTTAATCCACCCGCCCCGGGCGTGTAAATATATAGGATTGTCAACACTGTATATATATATATATATATATATATATATATATAAAAAAAAAACAACATTACCATTCTCTCGTCCGGTAAAGAAAGACTGCACTCGGTTCAGTAATCATGAAAAACTGTATTGGGCATCTGAATAAAAAAGATAAATCACCCAATATATATATATAGTAAGAGAGGGAAAATCCCCAAACAAAAGCACTCTAGTATACCAGTTCAAAGTACAAAATACATAATATCTTTATTAAACAAATGTCACAGAACAAGGATAAAAGAAAGCAAAGAATGATTAAAACACGGCATGGATCCCCTGTGCGTACAGAACTAAGCATGTATCCTCCAACAATGATATCCTAATCAGACATAGTATCACTCTAGTGTGCCTGACAAGGTGAGTAATGAATGCAGACAGGAGTTGAAGCAGTAATGATGGTGACTGAGGTCAAATCACACAGAGTCAAAGCATATATTCCCAATTACATCTCTGGGAGAGTTTCAAGTGACACAATGCAAAGTAATATGAAAAGACCAAGGATAAACAGCCTGAAAGGCACAACTCATTGCCAAAGCTAATAGTCATACATCACCGGTGTAGGACACACCGCAGAATCATGGAAGGAGCATAAAGCAAAAGTTCAGATCATGTGTACGTGTCCCTAGAGGGGGACAAACCATATATTTAAAACCAGAGACAGAACATGAAACACAGACAGAGCTCAGTGCCACATCCATTGACACAAGCACACAATACAGTGCAGTGCCAGTGCCTTGAGACATGGTCTGCCTTGGGGGGGCTCAAGGGCTTACGACACTTTGGCCAAAGAGTTAAACTAAAAGACCATTTTATTAAAAAAAAAAAAATATATATATATATATATACAGTGTTCGACAAACCTATACATTTGTACGGCCCGGGCGAGTGGATTTAACATCGTGGCGAACTCCTATTGGCCCAAGCAGCACACGTGTGGTACTAGGTGGTGAGTAGATTTTTTTTGTTCGGCGAGTAGATTTTTTGGTGATTTGTCGACTGCTGTAAATATATATATATATATATATATATATATATATATATATATATATATATTTACAGCTGTTCCGAGGGAGGGATATATATATATATATATATATATATATATATATATATATATATATATATATATATATATATATATAGGCACTGTACCGTGTATTTGTATCAATGGATGTAGCACTGAGTTCTGTCTGTGTTTCATGTTCTGTCTCTGGTTTTAAATATATATTGCCATGCTCAGTAGCACTCCTCTTTGACACTTATACACATATATATGTTGTGGTTATTTTGGGGGTTCAATATGAACTTATAGGGGTTTTGAATGTTTTGCAATTCTGTTCAGCTGTTCACAGCTGATTTGGAGGGTGGCTCCTCCTTCCCAGTTTATTCAGGTTATTCAGCACTCAATAGGTTAAGATGTTTTAAATAGTTTTTCTCATAAGGAATCTTGTGGTCAGTGTGAAACTAATAGAATACAATGTTATTGGTATCAGGGGCAACATGAAACCAAGTTGTATGATGCCCATTTTAGTGATAAGACTTGTTTTTGTAAGTTCCTAATGTTCCTGAGATAAGGTACTTGATGGTAACAACAGAAAAACAAGTACATCATTTAGTTGGCAAAAGCGAGTTCGCTGAGACAGTGATGTATATCTCTTCGATCTAAGGGTATAAAATGTAGCTGTCGCAGGATACGCCATTGCCTTCTCAGATACTCGCCACCTTGAATAGAAGTATTTTGTATGTTGTATCCTTGCTGAATCGCTGAGCTGGTTGAAGAAATAAAGATTGCTGATTTGAACGGCAAACCTGATTCCCGATTATTAAATTGCCAAAGTTTATCTCACCGTTGACATCTCTTGACATCTCCAGTTGAGTTCCTCAAGACCCCACCATGATGTTCCAGGCGGTCTCACCCCTCCTCCTCCTCTCTCTCTTCTCAGTAGGACAAAGGAACTCTAAAAATGTCATCAGTGTCTCCAACGGAGGTGAATGGGGTGAATGGGGGCCAGTTGAAATGTGTCCCGTCGGTTCCCGTGCCAGAGGATTCTCTCTCAAGGTGAGATAAATATATATACAGTAATAATAATATGATTTCTTGCATGGCAATGTACGTGCTTCTGAATATGGGATTTTGATGGCACAATATTTAAATTGACCAGCAGAACTCACAATCTAATTTTGCCGGCGCTGTCAAATATTTTAACTTATGCCAGGACTACTTCAGAGGCCAGCTAATTACTGCAAAAATCTCCTTTATAACTGTGATTTATACTTTTTACTCTCTGTATTTAGAAATAGCCGATACTCCATTCCCACGTAATAGATAACCCCCTTTCATTGTCCTTATTGGACACTATAGGGGATACGCACAAAGCTGTGACACAGTAAGTGTTTTTAAGTGAGATAAATGCTGTTATGGCGCAATTTATGGTGCAACTTTTTTATCAATGACTGTGTTTTGGTGATAAAAAGCCTTATAAGCGCGATACTGCAGTGTTATCACTGCTTTGTGAATCGCGCTACACGCAATTTTGCACCATAAGGCATTTATCTCACTTAAAACCCCCTTACAGTATCACTGCTTTGTGCATAGCCCCCCCTGTGTGTTTACATGATACCGGATGGGGGGATACAGCAGATACTATGGGGGCTGGGCACTAAGCAGTGAGCTTTTGCTCTGAGAAGTGTCACTTATACACAGTGTTCGACAATTAATTATAACTACACGCCCGTGGCGAGTGGATTTAGGCCGCTGGCGAGTGGATTTAGGCCGCTGGCGAGCCGTTGCTGCGGCTCTATGAATTCCCCTGCTCGCGCCAATTTTTTTTTTTTTTAAATAAATAATCTTCCTCCCTGATTGGGTTAACGCGGGGAAGAGGGCCGGAAGGCCACGTTGGGTTAGCCCCTTCCCCCGATCTCCTTCCCCTCCTGATCTCCTCCCTCTCCTGTCCCTGATCTCCTCCCCCCCCTGTCCCCGATCCCCGCTTGCTGCCCTGTGGTGTCCGCCACCTTTTCTGCACAGAGGTACCGGTAAGTACTCTCTCATGCCTCCACCCATGTCTCTCATACCCTCATGCCTCCCCCCCATGTCTCTCATACCCTCATGCCTCCCCTCCATGTCTCTCATACCCTCATGCCTCCCCTCCATGTCTCTCATGCCTCCCCCATGTCTCTCATACCCTCATGCCTCACCTCCATGTCTCTCATACCTCTCCTCCATGTCTCTCATACCCTCATGCCTCCCCTCCATGTCTCTCATACCTCCCCTCCATGTCTCTCATACCCTCATGCCTCCCCTCCATGTCTCTCATACCCTCATGCCTCCCCTCCATGTCTCCCATACCCTTATGCCTCACCTCCATGTCTCTCATACCTCTCCTCCATGTCTCTCATACCCTCATGCCTCCCCTCCATGTCTCTCATACCTCCCCTCCATGTCTCTCATACCTCCCCTCCATGTCTCTCATACTCTCATGCCTCCCCTCCATGTCTCTCATACCTCCCCTCCATGTCTCTCATACCCTCATGCCCCCCTCCATGTCTCTCATACCTCCCCTCCATGTCTCTCATACCCTCATGCCTCCCCTCCATGTCTCTCATACCTCCCCTCCATGTCTCTCATACCTCCCCTCCATGTCTCTCATACCTCCCCTCCATGTCTCTCATACCCTCATGCCTCCCCTCCATGTCTCTCATACCCTCATGCCTCCCCTCCATGTCTCTCATACCTCCCCTCCATGTCTCTCATACCCTCATGCCTCCCCTCCATGTCTCTCATACCCTCATGCCTCCCCTCCATGTCTCTCATACCCTCATGCCTCCCCTCCATGTCTCTCAT
>NC_134502.1:31599864-31622364 GCF_040206685.1 Ascaphus truei | reverse complement strand
CAGTCTACTGAAGGAAGGTGAGAAAGGCACAGAACACTCAAAGCCTCACAGGTCACTTCTTCACTCGTACAGAGCTTTCCAAACCTCACAGGTCTCTTCTTCACATGTACAGAGCTTTCCCAAACCTCACAGGTCTCTTCTTCACATGCACAGAGCTTCCCAAATCTCACAGGTCTCTCCTTCACATGTTCAGACATATATTAGGATGACAAGCTGTTCGGAGTATAGTGAGGGGTGTATAATGTAGTGAAGAGGGCAGCAAAATGTTGGGGTGTACAGGGAGGGAAATTAAGGCAGATGGGAGGATAGCGGGGTTACCCCACCCTATAACTCCTATTACTCTATATAACCGATCCCTATAACTCCTCCTATTACCCCATATAACCTCTGCCTATAACTTCTCCTATTGCCCCATATAACCCCTCCCTATTACTTCTCCAATTACCCCATATATCCTTTCTCTATACCTTTGCCTATTACCCCATATAACCCTACCCTACAACTCCTCCTATTACTTCATATAACCTCTCCTTATAACACCTCCTATTACTCCCTATTGCAAAATGTTGAGGTGTATATGGAGTTAAATTATGGCAGTTGGGAGGATAGCAGGGTGTCCGGGTATATAGAGAGGGGTATCACTAGGAGATTAAGGGAGGAGGTCATACCACTTATAGATTTACAATCCCCTTTATTCTCACCCTATTAGAAATCCCCTTTACTCCCCAGAAGGACGTAGGACAGGGGCGATGCCCCTATATAGATAATTGGTCTGACCTCCCCTAAAAGTCCTGTGCCCGTCCTACACCTCAGGTCTCCTCTGCAATAGGTCTTAGGACATTTTTTCTTCCCCACTTACCATGTTCTCATTCTTCTCTCTCAGGTGGGGCTCATGGATCTCCCCTATATGGTGTCGATACGGCCACCTCAATGCTTTCTCCTTGAGAGTAGAGCAAATTCTCGGGCACGGTGCCGAAAATGACATTGCCACCGCCAACATCCGGTTTAAGTGCTCAGACCGACGGAACAGCCTTTTTTCTTTGCTTTCAGAGGGGTTAGATGAAGAGTGGAGCCCAACCTGCAGATACGGGATCTGTGGCATCCGCGCCAAGGTGGGGACACCCCAAGGACTCGGAGATGACCCGGTCCTCAGTGATGTCCAGTTCACATGCTGTGCCAACTGAGTCTTCTCTCTTCTCAGCTTCCCAATGAAGGTTCTCCAGTTGGTCAACATTCAACTGGGAAGGTCTTGGGAGGGAAGAGTTGAGGGGTTAAGTCTGTGACATCTCTAAAAATATCTGGTGGAGTTGGTTGGAGATGCAGATCTTTTAGGTCCCAAAGTAGAGGGACATTTGTACTGTTCAATTTGAAATGGCAAAATAAACTTGATTTTTCATGTACTGTATTTGCCTGGCTATAGGGCGACCCTGAATACAAGGTGACCCCCTCATTTCAGTAGTTGCAGGAGAGAGATAAGTTTACAAGTACTCTGCATCTCTCTCTCTCTCTCTCTCTCTCTGTCTCTGTGCCTCTGTCTGTGTCTCAGTCTCTCTGTCTCTCTGTCTGTCACTGTGCCTCTGTCTGTGTCTCTTTTGCTCTTTCTGTCTCTGTGTCTCTATGTCTGTCTCTGTGTCTCTCTGTCTGTCTGTCTATTTATGTGTCTCTCTCTGTGCCTCTGTCTGTGTCTCTGTGGTCTCTTGTTCTCGATCTGTCTCTCTCGGTTTGAGCTTCCTGCCACAAGCACCATGGCCGCTTCAGACCCCCAAGGTGGAGCTTCTTCCGTTTTACCCGCCTACCTCATACATCCGATTGCTGATTGGCTCTCAAAGTGAGCTGGACGATTATAAGGCGAGTATGTACCTTTCAACGTAACTTTATTAAAAATATTGTCTTATTATCGGGCAACACATAATATAAAAATAAACTATTAATTTTTACTATTTGGGTCCATATAACCCCTCTCAATAACTCCTCCTATTGCCCCATATAACCGTTCCCTATAACTCCTCCAATTACCCCATATAAACTCTCCCTGTAGCTCCTCCTATTACCCCATATAACACCTCTGTATAACTCCCCCTACTACCCCATATAACCTCCCTATAACTCTTCCTATTACCCCATATAACCCCTCCCTATAACTCCAATTACTCCATATAACCGATCCCTGTAACTCCTCCTACAACCCCATATAATCTCTCCCTATAACTCCTCCTATTACCCCATATAACCACTCCCTATAACTCCTATATCTCCATATAACCGATCCCTGTATCTCCTCCTATTTCCCCATATAACCTCTCCCTATAACTCCTCCTATTGCCCCATATAACCCCTCCCTATAACTTCTCCAATTACCCCATATATCCTCTCTCTATACCTTTGCTTATTACCCCATATAACCCTTCCTTATAGCTCCTCCTATTACCCCATAGAACCCTACCCTACAACTCCTCCTATTACTCCATATAACCTCTCCTTAAAGCACCTCCTATTATCCCTATTGAAAAATGTTGGGGTCTGCTAAATTATGGCAGCTGGGAGGATAGCAGGGTGTCCGGGTATATAGAGAGAGGTATCACTAGGAGATTAAATGAGGAGGTCACACCACTTATAGATTTAAAATCCCCTTTATTCTCACCCTATTAGAAATCCCCTTTACTCCCTAGAAGGACGTAGGACAGGGGCAATGCCACTATATAGATAATTGGTCAGACCTGACGTAAAGTCCTGTGCCCCGTCCTACAGGTCAGGTCTCCTCTGCAATAGGTCTTAGGACATTTTCTCTTCCCCACTTACCATGTTCTCATTCTTCTCTCTCAGGTGGGGCTCATGGATCTCCCCTATATGGTGTCTACACGGCAACCTCATTGCTTTCTCCTTGAGAGTAGAGCAAATTCCCGGGCACAGTGCCGAAAAGGACATTGCCACCGCCAACATCCGGTTTAAGTGCTCAGACCGACGGAACATCCTTTTTTCTTTGGTTGCAGTGGGGTCAGACGAAGAGTGGAGCCCGACCTGCAGATACGGGATCTGTGGCATCCGCACCAAGGTGGGGACACCCCAAGGACATGGCCATACGTCTCTTACAGGTGCTGCGAAGACCCTTAACATTAGGGGAGAAGACCCTGAATGGCATTTAAAGGGCATGTCAACCATGATCGGGCTCCCCTGAGGAGCATCATAATCCAACCATCTCATGATCATTGTTCCCAGCCAGCACCAGACTGTGAGGATGAACCCCCGGTTGGGATAGGTGGAGGAAGAAAGATTGGAGGTAAGTTAACTGAGGAATCGCTAATAGAAAAAATAAATAAGTGCGCACTAAAATATATACTTAATACAAAGTGTTAATTGTGATGTCAATTTAAATCAAAAAAACACACCCCACCATGTGGAAAAGGTAAATAAATAAATGCCAATGTAGATGAGCGTCTGCTGCTGTGTAAAGGGTAGCCCAAGACCCTAGAATCTAGTAACAAAAAAACAAACAAAGCGCACAACACTCATCGTGAAAAATGTAATAAACTATGTTTATATATAAGGTGTTTCAAGGTTATGCGTACATCAAGGTAGATTAATCAAGCATAGAACCACAGAGTGGCAGTTACCAGCGTCTGCAACCAGGAACCACCAGAGCTTCACTCTCCTTTCCACCTACAGGTAGGTGAAATGCCAGATAATTGATGACTCTGCCACAGTCTCAATGTCCTGTAAATAGCATCAATGCGCTTAGTGGATCCTGGGGAGTGGTTGTCCTTTGCTCGCAAGTAGTACACAGGTTCCTCTGCAGACCTCACTGTGTTTCCCGATCAGTCAGGCAGCGTGACGGCGTGGTCCCGCGGGCCCTTCTGTGACGTCAGAGCGCCCGCTCTGCTCTGAGTAACAGCGTCTGCCAGTAATGATTCAGACCTCACTTGGCAACCACAGAGGCAGGCAACAGCTGAAGAAGTGGCCTGTTGAGCTACGAAACGCCGCGTAGGAGAGATACCATTCAACCTATATACTTTTATTATTCATATTCCAAGGTGTATTTTATTGTTGTCAAACGGTTTGCTGAACACCGAGTTGATTTCCTCTTCTGCGCATGTGCCGCGCTGTTGCCTGCCTCTGTGGATGCCAAGTGAGGTCTGAATCATTACTGGCAGACGCTGTTACTCAAAGCAGAGCGGGTGCTCTGACATGCGCTTTGTTTGTTTTTTTGTAACTGAGGAATCGCACCTGGGAAGGAGCAGTACCCTATCTGGGGGGTGAGGGGGGGAAGGGGAGAAACAAAAAGGAGCTGGGATGTCCCATATCTCCTGTACCCTTGGAAAAACTGGGGAGTAACCTCTTGAGGACACATTGTGGGTTACTGGAGCCAACTTGGACCCCTCAACCGCAACAAGGACCTAGAGAAGCTATAAGAAAAAAAAAAGGACGCAACCTATAAACGCTCACAGTATTAAACCTTACACAACAATATCGCCACATTTTGCGATACTAATTTACAATAACCTAAAAACCTGGGTAAGAAACTCCTCTAAACGGCATAAACTCTACAATTCCATGCCAGTCATTGCTCCACCTCCCTCACATGGCCATTACTGACTCGTTGTCAGCAGCATAACCGACTTTTCCCCCAGGAGAGCGCCGCCATCAGTATCGCGCCTCCCTCGTCGGTGCACCCCAGGCATCTCTTCGGGTGGCCAGGATGAAAATAGAGGACCGGGATCACATACCCAGCCGTGCCCACCGACACCCTTGGGGACCGGACACCCAAGGAACCCTCAATTGTACCAGTAAATTGTCCTTGTTTTTTTACATTTAAAGGGGTAACTCTTGTGTGTGCTGAGGTGCCCTCCGTTTGACTCCCTGGTTTTTGCTCCCTTGGACTAGTAGGATCCGTGTGTCTCCGATCGCTCTACAATCAGCGGTGTCCATGAGTGGAGAGAGGAGACCCCAGGCTATTTTCTCAGCGTTGGCTGCACCAGTGCAAACGTATTCATGCTGCTGACAGCTACTAAGCCTAGTCCTCGGACGGGGGGAATCTTCTGGGAAGTATTTTGATATATGTCAGCCATATCGTGAGGCGAGTAATGGACCGGCATGAACTTACATTCCCTAATTACAGGGCTTATTGCACAAGAGACTGCGTTCTGTGTTATACCCCCTATACATTTCTTATATGAGAAATTACAACTGCAGTTAGGTTTTATTTCCTCTGCAATGACATGTTGAGGTGCCGTTGTTAGGGGGTGTTGTGTTCATTATAGCGCTGCTAACACCGGACGAAGAGTGTAAAGCTTTAAAAGTGAGGAGGAGAATTGAGTGCCAGATGCGGGATTTGATAAGAAGCCAGGAGAGGGATTTCAGCAGGGCAGACGCTGAGACAGATTTAGGAAAGAGTAGAGTGTTTCTGGCAGCAGCGTTTAGGATAGATGGGAATGATGTACTGTATGTTTGAATGAAAGGGACATGATATATACCTATGTGTCTTTGTCTCAGGGCATTGACTTGTTAAATGGATATACCAGGGACTGGCCAGACTTGTCTACTCAAAGCTGGACATCGTCTGAGATACTTCTTGTATTCACTTTACAAACCATTAAACTAAGATCAATGATTGACTGCAGCCAGCCTGAATCCTTATTCAGAAACAAACTCTTTCACACATGTTGGTGACCCTGGCTGTGTAATCTGCTGCCGGGTGGAGGATTAGAAGGACATCTGATGGGAAATACAGTCTCCCTGTGAGGGATTCAGTACCCCGTGCAGAAGCTACCAAGTCCAACCCTTGGTGTTAGGAGGTCTCCACTTCACCACTCGACCCCTTGACCATATGATGCCCAAGTACCAGCCCAGCATGAGATACAGGAGATACAGTGTGTGTATATACACTGTATATATAAACCAGCAGGAGACCGGAAGGACATCACCAGACAGGGCCACCTTAGCACAGCCCAGCATTGGTCTAGGACAGTTGGTTTCAGTCGTTTATCCCCAACCAAATTGCCGTGAGCATATAGCCGCCACTCACCTCGCCGCCTGGACATCTCTCTGCCGGCCGCTTCACCGCCGAGGTAAGCCCTTAAACTTATCACTTACCCTAAAATAAACCTAATCTTAACCTGTAACACTAATGCTAACCACTACCCTAAAAACCTTAACCCCTTACCCTAATACAACTTTAAGCTCGTAACCTGAGCCCCTTAACCTAAGCCCCTAACCATAAGTGATTAGAGACCAACTGGAAAGTGAACTGTGGACTGGAGTTACTGGGATTGAGGACCGGTCAAGGGTAAGTTAGCTTTACAGTACCCTGCACCTAGTGAGCTGGGAGTGCCTTGTACCTCGGGTTTGTAGCAAGTTATTCTTTGTATTGTGTTGCTCCCTGTTTCTTTAACTGTCTCCTTCTGTCTTGTGTTTACGATCCCTGGAACAGTTTGGTCTACCATGACAGACATATTTTTGGTGGCAGAAGTGGGATCGCTAGGCTCAGGGCTGAAATATTTGTGAGTATTTGTGACAGAGGCGAGAGTTACAGGAGCACTGCGCCACTGTGTGGGAGAGAGGGGATTGTTCATTTATCTTCCTTATAGTGACAAAGCCCACAAGGAGAGAGAGGCTGTTGAAGTTCAGTGCGATGTCGCGCGTGACTCGGAACGGGCGCAGTCGCCTCTGAGAGCTGTTGCCGCCGGGTCCAGAGTAATTTGGAAGGTCGGTGATATCAGATTTCTGCGTCCTGAAGATGTTTCCCCATATTATAAAAAACGTTAATGTGGCAACCCTACACCTCCCCTATCTCACCGCACGTTCAGTGTTTCCGGTGCTGGCAACCCCTCCTCCTCACTCCCACCCACAGCTGGTAAACCCCAGGACTCTGTTCTAGGACCTCTACTCTTCTCCACTTGCACCTCTTCCCTTGGCAAACTAACAGTCATTGGGTTTTCCCTACCACCTCTATGCAGGAGACACCCACATCTACCTCTCCTCTGCTGACCGCTCCCCTTCTCTGCAGTCTCATATCACTAGCTGTCTCTCTGTTATCTCTGCGCGGGTGTCTAATCACTATCTTAAGCTTAACATGTCAAAAACGGACCTCATCATCTCCCCTCCGTCTTACTCTACACCGACACCTGATTCCTCGCATGGAACAGATGACTCCACCAGGACCCTGATACCCCAAGCTAGATGCCTGGGTATCATACGTGCCCCTCCCCTCTCATTCCCCCACACATTCAGCACCCCTCCAGATCATGTTATTTACCCCTCTGCGATAATAGGAAAATACATCAAATTCATACGCACGCGCTAATTATATCACGAATACTGCGACATGCTGCTAGTTGGTCGACGGGGTAATTGATATGTGGAGATGACTTTTTTTCATATATGGTTACATGGGGTAATAGAAGGAGTTATAGGGAGGGGTTATAACTAAATAAAGTTAAGTTGAAAAGAACATACTCGCCTTATAATCGGCCCGCTCACTTTGAGAGCCAATCAGCAGTCGGATGTATGAGGTAGGAGGGTAAAATGGAGGTAGCTCCACTTTGGGGGCCTGAAGCGGCCATGTTTCTTGTGGCAGGAAGCTCAAACCGAGAGAGACAGATCGAGAACGAGAGACAGAAACAGAGACAGAGAGTGAGAGAGACAGAGAGTGAGAGTGAGAGAGACAGAGACAGAGAGAGAGTGAGAGAGACAGAGACAGAGAGAGAGTGAGAGAGAGTGAGAGAGAGTGAGAGAGACAGAGACAGAGAGAGAGTGAGAGAGACAGAGACAGAGAGTGAGAGAGACAGAGAAAGAGAGAGAGTGAGAGTGAGAGTGAGAGAGACAGAGACAGAGACAGAGAGAGAGTGAGTGAGAGTGAGAGTGAGAGAGACAGAGACAGAGAGTGAGAGTGAGAGTGAGTGAGAGGGAGAGAGACAGAGACAGTGAGAGTGAGAGAGAGTGAGAGAGACAGAGAGAGTGAGAGTGAGAGTGACAGAGACAGTGAGAGAGAGTGAGAGAGATAGAGACAGTGAGAGTGAGAGTGAGTGAGAGAGAGTGAGAGAGACAGAGGCAGAGACAGAGACAGTGAGAGTGAGAGAGAGTGAGAGAGAGTGAGAGAGACAGAGAGAGTGAGAGTGAGAGTGACAGAGACAGTGAGAGAGAGTGAGAGAGATAGAGACAGAGACAGAGACAGAGAGAGTGAGAGTGACAGAGACAGAGACAGTGAGAGTGAGAGAGATTGAGAGAGAGTGAGAGAGACAGAGACAGAGTGAGAGAGAGTGAGAGTGAGAGAGACAGAGATAGAGACAGAGAGTGAGAGTGAGAGTGAGAGAGACAGAGAGTGAGAGAGAGACAGAGAAAGAGTGAGAGTGAGAGAGTGAGAGTGAGAGAGACATATACAGAGAGTGAGAGTTAGAGAGACAGAGAGTGAGAGTGAGAGTGAGAGAGACAGAGAGTGAGAGTGACAGAGACAGAGAGTGAGAGTGAGAGAGACAGAGTGAGAGTGAGAGAGAGTGAGAGTGAGAGAGACAGAGAGAGTGAGAGTGAGAGAGACAGAGAGTGAGAGTGAGAGTGACAGAGACAGAGAGTGAGAGTGAGAGTGAGAGAGACAGAGACAGAGAGTGAGAGAGACAGAGACAGAGAGTGAGAGTGAGAGTGAGAGTGAGAGTGAGAGAGACAGAGAGTGAGAGTGAGAGTGAGAGTGACGGAGACAGAGAGTGAGAGTGACCGTGAGAGTGAGAGAGACAGAGAGTGAGAGTGAGAGAGACAGAGACAGAGAGTGAGAGTGAGAGAGAGAGACAGAGACAGAGAGTGAGAGTGAGAGTTACAGTGAGAGTGAGAGTGAGAGAGACAGAGACAGAGAGTGAGAGTGAGAGTGAGAGAGACAGAGACAGAGAGTGAGAGAGAGAGAGACAGAGAGTGAGATTGAGAGTGAGAGTGACAGAGACAGAGAGTTAGAGTGAGAGTGAGAGTGAGAGAGAGAGAGACAGAGACAGAGTGAGAGTGAGAGAGACAGAGACAGAGTGAGAGTGACAGAGACAGAGTGAGAGTGACAGAGACAGAGACAGAGACAGAGGGAGAGTGAGAGTGAGAGAGAGAGAGACAGACAGACAGACAGAGAGAAAGTGAGACACACAGAGGCAGACAGAGAGAGAGAGAGAGAAAGAGAGACAGACAGAAGAGAGGGACAAACACAGAGGCACAGAGACATAGACAGACAGAGAGAGGCAGTGTTTGTAAACTTATTTCTCTCCAGTTACTACTGAAATGAGGGGGTCACCTTGTATTCAGGGTCGCCCTATAGCCAGGCAAATACGCTACGTGAAAATTCAATTTTATTTCGCAGTTTCAAATTGAACAGTACAAATGTCCCACTAATTTGGGACCTAAAAGATCTGCATCTCCAACCAACTCCACCAGATATTTTTAGAGATGTCACAGACTTAAACCCCTCAACTTTTCCCTCCCAAGAATTTCCTGATTGAATGTAGACCAACTGGAGACCCTTCATGGGGAAGCTGAGAAGAGAGAAGACTCAGTTGCTACAGCAGAAGAACTGGACATCATTGAGGGCCGTGTCATCTCCCTTTCCTTGGTTTGGCTCCACCTTGGTCTGGATGCCACAGATCCCGTATCTGCAGGACTGGCTCCAGCCTCCGTATGTCCCCCATGAGGTTGACGTTCCCTCGAGATCCTGTTGGTCTGAGCACTTAAATTTGATGTTGTTGGCGGCGGTGTCGTCACCGTTCCCCTGTGGTGACTCTACTCTCAAGGAGAAAGAAATGAGGTGGCTGTTGCGACACCAAAAAGTGGAGGTCCATGAGCCCCAGCTGAGAGAGAAGGAGGAGGACATGGTTAGTGGTGAAGAAAAAACGTCTGAAGTCCTTTTGCAGAGGTGACCTGACCTGAAGGACTTGGAACAGAACTTTAGGGGCGATCTGACCAATTACCTATATAGTGGCATCGACCCTGCCCTACGTCCTTCTGGGGAGGGAATGGGGTTTCTAATAGGGTGAGAGTAAAGGGGATCTCTAATAGGGTGAGAGTAAAGGATATTTCTAATAGGGTGAGAGTAAAGGGGATCTCTAATAGGGTGAGAGTAAAGGGGATCTCTAATAGGGTGAGGGAAATGGGGATCTTTAATAGGGTGAGAGTAAAGGAGATCTCTAATAGGGTGAGAGTAAAGGGAATCTCTAATAGGGTGAGGGAAATGGGGATTTTTAATCTCCTCCCTTAATCTCCTAGGGATACCCCTCTCTACACATCCGAACACCCGCTACCCTCCCAGCTGCCTTAATTTCCCTCCTTATAAACCCCATTATTTTGCTGCCCTCCTCACTGCCTTATATACTGCTCCCTATACACCCCAACTTCTAATCATCTTAATATATGTTTGGAAAGCTCTGTACTTGTGAAAAGGAGACCTGTGAGATTTGGAAAGCTCTGTACATGTGAAGAAGAGACATGTGACATTTGGAAAGCTCTGTACATGGGAAGAAGAGACCTGTGAGGTTTGGAAAGCTCCGTACATGTGAAGAATAGACTTGTGAGGTTAGGAGAGCTCTGTACATGTGAAGAAGAGACGTGTTAGGTTAGGAAAGCTCTGTACATGTGAAGAAGGAACCTGTGAGGTTTGGAAAGCTCTGTACATGTGACGAAGAGACCTGCTCACCTTCCTTCAGCAGACTGGATTACATTTTCATCGATATTGTTACTGCCAATACAGTGCAGCCGGATTCCGTTCAGAGCCGTATCATCCCCCTTCCCCTGATTCCCTTCCACCTGTATCAGGAAGATCAGTTACAACGTATCCATCTTAAAATATAAAATTGAAATTTGTGCGGTTGTAGATGTGGTGAATCTGATTGGTCCGTGGTCGTCACTCAGCCTCTGGCCAATCAGATTGGTCCGTATCCCTGCCCCGCCCCGCACGCCTCTCATTGGCCTGCGTGGCTCTATGACATCACCCAACTGCCACTCTGTTCTCCTCCTCACCCGCAGCTCACCTTCCCCCTCGGCCTCACCCAACTGCCACACACACGCACAAGCACCGGCCACTGTCCTCTTCACCCAGGTCCCTCCTCGCTGGCTCCCCCCCCCCATTCATCCCCCCACCCATTACCCCCCCAGCTCACCTCCCCACTGGCTCCCCCCAGGGAATCCACCAGGCTCACCCGAGACCCGGCCAGCAGCAGCATGCGGGTAGTGTCGCCTATGTGGGACTGACCCTCAACCCATTAAACACGTCCCTGTCACTAGGTCACTTTGTCCCTACATGGGACTGAGCCTTTAACCCAATAAACACATCCCTGTCATTAGGTCACTTTGCCCCTACGTGGGACTGACACTTTAACCCATTAAACACGTGCCTGTCATTAGGTCAATTTGCTCTTATGTGGGACTGACCCTTTAACCCATTAAACATGCCACTGTCATTAGGTCACTTTGCCCATACGTGGGACTGACCCTTTAACCCATTAAACACGTCCCTGTCATTAGGTCACTTTGCCCATACGTGGGACTGACCCTTTAACCCATTAAACACGTCCCTGTCATTAGGTCAATTTGCTCTTATGTGGGACTGACCCTTTAACCCACTAAACACGTCCCTGTCATTAGGTCACTTTGCCCCGACGTGGGATTGTCTCTTTAACCCATTAAACACATCCCTGTCATTTGGTCACTTTGCTCCTACGTGGGACTGACCCTTTAACTCATTAAACACGTCCCCGTCATTAGGTCACTTTGTCCCTACGTGGGACTGACCCTTTAACCCATTAAACAGGCCCCTGTCATTAGGTCACTTTGCTCTTACGTGGGACTGACCCTTTAACCCATTAAACACGTCCCTGTCATTAGGTCACTTTGCCCCTACGTGGGACTGACCCTTTAACCCATTAAACATGCCACTGTCATTAGGTCACTTTGCCCATACGTGGGACTGACCCTTTAACCCATTAAACACGTCCCTGTCATTAGGTCAATTTGCTCTTATGTGGGACTGACCCTTTAACTCACTAAACACGTCCCTGTCATTAGGTCACTTTGCCCCGACGTGGGATCGTCTCTTTAACCCATTAAACACATCCCTGTCATTTGGTCACTTTGCTCCTACGTGGGACTGACCCTTTAACTCATTAAACACTTCCCCGTCATTAGGTCACTTTGTCCCTACGTGGGACTGACCCTTTAACCCATTAAACAGGGCCCTGTCATTAGGTCACTTTGCTCCTACGTGGGACTGACCCTTTAACCCATTAAACACGTCACTGACCTGACCATATAATTTACCTATGTTGCTTCTCAGATAAATCCTAATTGTGGGATATTAGAACAAGGGGCACTTTATGGGGTATAAACGACACTTCTCATTAGGGTCTCGATAAGGGGACAGACCTAAATGGGGTAAGAAGGCAGCAGTGGGGGCAGAATGGAGTTATGGGGCAATTCTTAGTGAATGGATCACAACGTCAATTATTAAAGGGAATGGAAATCGCTGGAGGGCGTTATAGTGAGATTTGGGATTAAGGGGATAATGGGAAAGCAAAGGGGATTCTAATAGGGGGATTAAGGGGGATTCTAATAGGGGGAGTAAGTGGGATTCTAATTTGGGGAGTAAGTGGGATTCTAATATGTGGAGTAAGGGTGATATCTAATAGGGGGGAGTAGGGGGGATTATAATATGGGGAGTAAGGGTGATATCTAATAGGTGGAGTAAGGGGGATTATAATATGGGGAGTAAGGGTAATATCTAATAGGGGGGAGTAAGGGGGATTATAATATGGGGAGTAAGGGTGATATCTAATAGGGGGAGTAAGGGGGATTATAATATGGGGAGTAAGGGGGATATCTAATAGGGGGGAGTAAGGGGGATTATATAATATGGGAGTAAATGGGATTTCTAATGGGGAGGGTAAACATAATTTCTAATATGGGGAGTAAAAGGTATTTATTAAAGGGTAGAACACATGTAATGTTTAATAGGTGAGTTATTTGGGTTATAATAGGTGAGAATAAATGAGATTTCTAATAGGGGGAGAGAAAAAGGATTTCTATCAGGGGGATAGTACGGGGGAGGGGGTTATCTATATAGGATAAACAATGGTCATTACTGATAGGGAGAGTAAAAGGATTTATATTAGGGAATGTAAGGAGATTTCTTATATTGAAAGGGGCAAGGGATATAATAGTGGGATTGTAATAGGGGAAGTAACGGGGATTGTAATATTTCCCAAATATACTATCTGCTTTCAGGTGTCATGTAAAAACACAGTGTCTAATATGGGAAACAGTAAAGAAAACGTCTCGTAGATAAATATATAGGGGATTTCTAAATAGGGGAAATCATCTAAAAAGAGGATTTCTGATGGGGAGAATAAAAAGAGATTTCTTAGAGGGAACATGTTTCTTTATTATGGGAAACTAAAGGGGATTTGTAAAAGGAAGGCTTTCCAGTATTATTCATTTAGACAGTAAATACAAAGAGTGAACAATTAGTCACAGTTATAAAGGAGATTTTTGCAGTAATTAGCTGGCCTCTGAAGTAGTCCTGGCATAAGATGAAAAATTTGACTGCGCCTGCAAAATTAGATTGTAAGTTCTGCGGGGCAATTTATACATTGTGACATCACAATCCCATATACAGAAGCACATACATTGCCATGCAAGAAATAATATTATTATTATATATATTTATCTCACCTTGAGAGAGAATCCTTTGGCACGGAAACCGTTGGGACAAGATTGAACTTGTCCCCAGTGCCCCCAAGGACCTCCGTTGGAGACACGGATGAAAGTGGGATCCTGCCCGTATCCTACTGAGAAGAGAGAGAGAAGGAGGAGGGATGAGACCGCCTGGAACATCATGGTGGGTTCTTGAGGAACTCAACTGGAGATGTCAAGAGATGTCAACAGCGTTGACTATTTATAGACCAACCCATCCCAGAATGAACCAACCCAATGCCCGATCTTCTTGAGTTAACACCTCCCACCCAACCCCCCTACTAGATTAAGCAAGAACTCCTCTAACCGGTTGAAACTGGAGTATCTTTACATCACTCTATTACAACATCTGTGGACTGATTAGAGATAAGATTTTAGGATGGAGAAATTGAGCATTTAGAAGACAATGATCAACAGGATCTTCAAAGAGAGATTTCCCAATAAGGGCTGTCAGTTAGAATAACGGCATTAAGGTTTTACACCCGACTACAATTAAATAGGAACCCTTCTTATAAACATGAGGACAATGGAAAATAAAAAAATAATGTTATTCTTGATCAGAATCAAACAGCGGTAACAATCCGATGTGCTATAATTGGGAAGCGCAGTGAGTGAGAAAGGAGGGAGAGAAAGGAGGGAGAGAGGAAGGTGAGTGAGGGGGAGGGAGAGAGAAAGGAGGGAGAGGAGGGGTGAGAGAAAGGAGGGAGAGGGGGATGTGAGAGAGAAAGGAGGGAGAGGGGGATGTGAGAGAGAAAGGAGGGGGAGGGGAGTTTGAAAGAAGGAGGGAGAGAGGGATGTGAGAGAGAAAGGAGGGAGAGGAGGCATGAGAGAGAAAGGAGGGAGATGGGGATGGGACAAAGGAGGGAGAGGGGGGGGTGAGAGAGAAAGGAGGGAGAGGGGGTGTGAGAGAGAAAGGAGGGCGATAGGGATGTGAGAGGGAGAGGAGGGAGAGGAGGGATGTGAGAGAGAATGGAGGGAGAGGGGGATGTGAGAGAGAAAGGAGGGAGAGGGGGTGTGAGTGAGAAAGGAGGGAGAGGGGTATGTGAGAGAAAGCAGGGAGAGGGGGGTGTTAGAGAGAAAGGAGGGGGAGGGGTGTGAGAGAGAAAACAGGGAGAGGGGGGGGTGAGAGAAAAAGGAGGGAGAGAGGAAGGTGAGTGAGGGGGAGGGAGAGAGAAAGGAGGGAGAGGAGGGGTGAGAGAAAGGAGGGAGAGGGGGATGTGAGAGAGAATGAGGGAGAGGGAGATGTGAGAGAGAAAGGAGGGGAAGGGGAGTTTGAAAGAGAAGGAGGGAGAGAGGGATGTGAGAGAGAAAGGAGGGAGAGGAGGCGTGAGAGATAAAGGAGGGAGATGGGGATGGGACAAAGGAGGGAGAGGGGGGGTGAGAGATAAAGGAGGGAGAGGGGGTGTGAGATAGAAAGGAGGGAGAGGTGTGCGAGAGAGAAAGGAGGGAGAGAGGGATGTGAGAGAGAAAGGAGGGAGAGAGGGGGTGTGAGAGAGAAAGGAGGGAGAGGGGGATGTGAGAGAGAATAGAGGGAGAGGTGTGCGAGAGAAAGTATATACTGAGGATTTTGCTGCAAACACCAGATAGGTGTAAAACATACATATAAACTCCTTTATAAAGTATTGTAAGCAAAGGAAGTAGGATTGCCCCCACAAACAAAGAGAAATATAAACGCCTGATATTTGACCTTACAAAGTTCCCTAAGGAAAGGCTGCTGCCCGGGTCTTCAGTCTCCCTGGCTCTCCGAACGCGTGGGGGACACTGCATCCCTTGGCGAAGCCACAGACGCTGGTGAAATGCGTAGGATATGCTGCATTCCTTCAGCATAGCGAGAGAGAAGACACCCCACTCTTCCTCGGCTCCTGATAGCGGGGTTGGGAAGAGCTAGGACTGCCGCAGGGGCCCTTGTCCTGTTGCACATGTCCAGGGACCATCCTACTGCTGGATAGACCACCAGGGACTGCATAGGGCCGAGGCCTGCCGTGACTGCATTGAGCTGAACAGAATAAAACCGTTCCTGTTTCATATACCTCCAGCCTGGTGTGTGATCATACTGGGGAAGGAGAGGGGATTCTATCTATCGTAGGAGATCGCCTCCATATACCTGGAACCTGCGGCAGATGGAGGCGCTGCACCAGTAGAGATCCATGTGGGGTATGTACCCCAGAACCTGGTCCTGTGTCCACCACCACCATCGGTGGACGACTCAGCCCTCCTGCTAACCAACAGGCAGCATGCGCCACACACGCTGTAGTGGCAGGATCTTCCACCGGGCGGGGGAAACACCGTTACACGCTCTGCCAAAGATTAAAATGAGACCTCCCGTGTCCGCCTGGACACAGCCCGCAGCCCGTGTAGTGCCGGGGCCGGGAGCCGGGACTGATCCCCGTGCCGTGTCAGTGGAAGCGGCGTGTGAGGAACCCATTCAGGGCACACTGTTACCAGCACATGTCCACGTACGCTACGATAAACTGATTACATCCTCCCTCTCCTTAACCACCAATTACCGTGGGTCCCGTCTATTAACGGCTCCAGGAGGGCCCCGCTGAATATAACTTCCCTCAATTCCCCTATATTCATAGGATCCAGAGTACTTTATTACTACACTCGGCTTAGGTTCCTTTGTGCGTCTTAAATGTCTTTTTAATACCCTATATTTTAGTTTATTGTGATCAGTTAAAAGACAATTTCAACTTCCACATAAATCATTGAGACTGGGGGCCTAAGTGCTTCTTATTGGGATTCTTTTCGCTACCTTGTCTCACGATCTATTACCTCCCCAAGAGCACCGCTTCCTACCTACACTTAGCTAAAGCAGGGGCACCGGATCTGTTTCTTAGAATGTTACCCGACTCTTATAGTCCCATGGGTTGAACTTGATGGACGTTTGTCGGTTTTCAACCTCAGAAGACAATTGAAATTCCTTTAGGGAGACTGATTACCAGACTTTATCCTGATGACCATGTTAGTTACAGACGTACGCCGGTTTAAGGACACTCACTTTAAGTACACTCACGAGTAAGGACATATCGTCCAATAGGCAAACGGCAGCTCGCGCATGCGCCTGTCATCACGTCCTGAACAGCAATACCGGCTCCCTACCTGTACCGAAGCTGTGCGCAAGCGGGGAGACTATAGAGCCTGTTACACACGCCTTATTTACATCAGTTAAGCATGTATATAACGATTGCAGTACAGTACATGCATCGATAAGTGGGGAAAAGGGAGTGCTTCACTTTAAGTACATTTTCGCTTTACATACATGCTCCGGTCCCATTGCGTACGTTAATGCGGGGTGTGCCTGTGTTACATACATGCTCCGGTCCCATTGCGTACGTTAATGCGGGGTGTGCCTGTGTTACATACATGCTCCGGTCCCATTGCGTACGTTAATGCAGGGTGTGCCTGTGTTACATACATGCTCCGGTCCCATTGCGTACGTTAATGCGGGGTATGCCTGTATTGTGCCTATTCTCCTGGGGTCACTTTGAATGCCAATAAGACCATGTTCTGTCTCGTCTTCAATGCATGTTGACACAAAACAACATTCCTTTCTTCCAAGGCATCTTGAGTGCACCTGCTCTGTAAGGTTTTTCTTCCAGCGGCGGCATTTAGCGGTGTTTATGGGGGATGGCGGGCGGGGGGGGGGGGGGGAGGAGGGGGGTCAGGGCTTGTTTTGGGATAATCTCCCTAATTTGAAGCCTGGGATATTTGTAATGACCCTTGGAGCCTGAAGATCCTCTCCGTAATAAGGAACCATCATCCATCCACTTGTAGTATTATCCCACTGTCTGCTGGGTGTAAGAACCCTTTATTATCACAGTGTGTACGTTTCCCGTCTTCCTATGATCCTACATATCCCCCCCACTGCGACAATGAAAAATAACCCCTGGCGCTCGCGATATAACGATGGGGGAGTGATACGGGAATGGTAAGCAGCGCCAAAACCCAATTAGAAATAACTCAACGTTCATAAAAGACAATTGGAAATTAAAAAAAGTACTGGGGAGGCGCCAACAAGTGCAAAATAAAGAAGTAATCTAAAAAGAAATGTGAATAAAGTACAAAAATGTGCATATTAGAATTAGACTGCTGTGTAATAAGGGAATAAAAAGGTTTTGACCATATAAAGGCGTGGCGTTCTCTCTTTCCTCATTTCCGTCACAAACAGCAGCTTCCTTCTCCCAGGTTTTGATACAGAGTAAGAGAGATTACCCAATAATGCTCATTGTACAGGATGTATTTCTCTCCGAAAATGTAACACATTTCCCCGGTCACACTCACATTAGAAAAACCTCGTCTGTAAAGGCTGCCTTTAGGGTCTGTTAAGCTTTACTGAAAGATTAATCCCCCCAAAATACATAAAAGCTTAACCAACACTTATTGAACAATAATTTCAGGAATTGATTCCCAACCATCCAACCTATGAGAATATATATATATATATATAATATATATATAGTAAAAAGGTACACGTATGAGTGGGTGCTATAGGGGACGTCCCCTCACAGGGTGTTCATATTGAATTGCTCTTCAAAATTGATTACAAATAAACTTTATTATGTCATACAGAGGGAGTGTATGGAACGTGAGGGTGCATCAAGTGAAGATACAAACAGTTGGGAGTGTATGGGATGGGACGTGAGGGTGCAGTATATATACATCAGGTGAAGATACAAACAGTTGGGGGTGTATGGGATGGGACGTGAGGGTGCAGTATATATACATGAGGTGAAGATACAAACAGTTGGGGGTGTATGGGATGGGATGTGAGGGTGCAGTATATATACATCAGGTGAAGATACAAACAGTTGGGGGTGTATGGGATGGGACGTGAGGGTGCAGTATATATACACATCAGGTGAAGATACAAACAGTTGGGGGTGTATGGGATGTGACGTGAGGGTGCAGTATATATACATCAGGTGAAGATACAAACAGTTGGGGGTGCGGGTGCCGAGAGTAAGAGCCCAGACATCCACAAATTGCTTTGTTGCCCCCAAAAAATGGAGCGTGCCCCTCGAGGGGTTAATATTTACTAGGATGGCACCTAACCCCTGAGGTGCAGCAGACCCTATAATGATGCGTACCTGAATGCACAGCAGCCTCACGTATGGTGTTGTGAGATTCTTTTAAGAGAGCTGTATCTCAGAAGAGGTCAATCACATACACCGCATTACACGCATGTCACTGACACAGACTTCCCTTTTGTTGAAAAACAAAAACAAATAAAACCTCTATTTGAGAACAGGGTTTCAACAAATGGGAAGTGGGCTTTTAGTGACATGATTGATTACTGAGGTCAATTTTAGACTTCACCTCCCCCCCACCCCCTTTGTTCATCTGTATAAAACCTGATATTCAAGTATATTCGCCACTACATGGGCCCTGGTATGAATGTTCCTACGTGACATTTTTTTATTTATAAAAATGTTTAATCAGGAAATTATACGCTGAGAATTACCTCTCGTCTTCACGTATGTCCTGACAGCTACTATACAAAGGATATGCTTGTCAGCCTGCTAACAGTGTGGTATTACTTTATTTATTTATAAAATATTTTACCAGGAAGTAATACAATGAGAGTTACAACTCGTTCTCAAGTATGTCCTGGGCACAGAGGTAAGACAAATAATACATGTTTACAGATACAGGGGCTTATGCAGAGAGGTACTTACAGGAAAGGATTAAATCCGCCACAGGATTGACAATTAATATTGTCCTATGCAGGGTACTCCGTTAGCGCGGTGTGCTTGAAATTGCTAATTAGGCGAGTTTCACTTGGCGTGAAACTCGCCATGTAGTGGCGCGCTGTATTTGCCCACAATACAGCCAACTTTTGTTGGCGGGCAAAATTTCCCCTGAATGCGCCATTTAGTAGCTCCGATTGGCGCGTACATGCGCATCGGAGCTACTGGAATCGTGCGTGTTTTATCATTGGCGAAATCACGCTTCTCGCCACACGTCTGGCGAATTTGAATTGGCCCGCCATGTTCTCGCCAGGACAAGCTTCTCGCCTGCATAAGATGGCGCTATTTCCTTTCTCTATCCTCTCTGCATAAGCCTGACAGTTACATAAATGAGCAGGGTATCTTCTTATACTATATTAGTGAAAGCACTGTATGCCTGCATGCATGCATGCCAGCCTGCCTGCTGGATGTCCGGTGTCCCTAGGGGAAATCTCATTGGTCCCTTGGGCCGCCCCCGCACACCTCTCATTGGCCTGAGGCGGAGTGACGGCCCAAAGGACACACAGGGACACAAACACACACACAGGGACACACACAGGGACACACACAGGGACACACACACACCACACACACACACACACACACACACGGACACACGGACACACGAACACACGGACACACGGACACACGGACACACGGACACACACACACACACACACACACACACACACACACACACACAGGGACACACACACACACACACAGTAGGGGGGGGGTGTACATTAGCAGCATGTATAACCCGGGGGGGGAGGGCCCTCCACACCCGCGCGCACCTCCTCCTCTCCCCGTGTCTCCCGCGCTTTCAAACCCCCCCCTCCCCCCCGGCGCCGCTACAGTCAGCAGAGGAGCGAGTGCCCGGGACACAGCGGGGGAGCGAGTGCCCGGGACACAGGGGGGGAGCGAGTGCCCGGGACACAGCGGGGGAGCGGCCACAACAAGCTGCCTCCCGCCTCAGTTCCACGTGGGAGCGGCCGGACGGGTGAGTGAGCGGCCTTCACCCACCCCTCACCCCCCTTCAAATCACCTCCCCTCCACCCCCCCCCCCCCCGGCGCCGCTACAGTCAGCCGGAGCGAGCGAGCGCCCGGGACACAGCGGGGGAGCGGCCACAACAAGCTGCCTCCCGCCTCAGATCCACGTGGGAGCGGCCGGACGGGTGAGGGAGCTGCCGGGCGGGTGAGTGAGCGGCCGGACGGGTGAGTGAGCGGCCGGACGGGTGAGGGAGCGGCCTTCACCTCCCCTCACCCCCCTTCACCTCCCCTCACCCCCTCACCTCCCCTCACCCCCCTTCACCTCCCCTCACCCCCCTTCACCTCACCTCCCCTCACCCACCCCTCACCTCCCCTCACTCCACTTCCCTTCCCTCTCCCTCCACCCCCGCTTCACCTCCCCTTCACCTCCCCTCCACCCCCCTTCACCCCCCCCCCCACCTCCCCTTCACCCCCCCCCACCTCCCCTTCACGCCCCCACCTCCCCTTCACACACAAACATGTGGACACACACACAAATGTACACACACACACACACACACACACACACACACTTATACACACACACACATACAATGTATACACACAAACATGTATACACACACACAAACATGTATACACGTGTATACACACATGTGTATACACACACACAATATATACATACACACAATGTATACACACACACATGTGTATACACACACGTGTATACACACACACACGTGTATACACACGTGTATACACACACACGTGTATACACACACACGTGTATACACACACGTGTATACACACACATGTGTATACACACACATACGTGTATACACACACACGTGTATACACATACACACACACGTGTATACACACACACGTACACATACACACACGTACACATGTATACACACACACACATACAATGTATACACACAAACATGTATACACACACACACACCCCAGCACCACCACATCAGCACACCGGTATCCCATGCCCCCCCAGCACACTGGCATTCTCGGCTCCCCACCATTCCCAGCCCCCATCAACACCATCAGCACCCACACATCGCCACCTTTGCACCTCCCCCATCGGCACACCCACATCCGCACCCCCACATCAGCACCAAACCCTCCAAATCAGCACACCAATACAATCACCATCAGTACAGCCACAGCAGCACTACCACCGCACATGGGCCGCGTGGACCACTCCCCACCCAAATGCCACACCCACACCACAAACATCCCGGGCAACGCCGGGGCTCTCAGCTAGTACATTATATACAAGACATTGCATGCACAGTTAGAGAAGATGTATATTATAGGCGTATGTAACAGTTACAGATAATATATATTATAGGCGTATGTAACAGTTACAGATAATATATATATTATGGGCGTATGTAACAGTTACAGATCTACTATATATTTGTGAAATCACTGTATGTCTGCGTCACAAGGGTCAATTGCATTGGACCTTGGCCCTGTCACTCCGGCTCAGGCCATGCCCGCCCCCGCACACCTCTCATTGGCCTACGTCCAACACCAATGCCACACTGTCCCACCCCTCACTGACTCTCATTGGCCTGCGTCCAATGCCCGCCCCCGCACACCTCTCAACAATCGCATTGCACCTTTGGCCTGTCACTCCACCTCAACACTGTCCCACCCCTCACCACACTGTCCCACCCCTCACCACACTGTCCCACCCCTCACTGACTCTCATTGGCCTTCGGCCAACACCACTGCCACACTGTCCCACCCCTCACCCCACTGTCCCACCCCTCACTGACTCTCATTGGCCTTTGGCCAACACCACTGCCACACTGTCCCACCCCTCACCCCACTGTCCCACCCCTCACTGACTCTCATTGGCCTTTGGCCAACACCACTGCCACACTGTCCCACCCCTCACCCCACTGTCCCACCCCTCACTGACTCTCATTGGCCTTTGGCCAACACCACTGCCACATTGTCCCACCCCTCAGTGACCTTTGGGAATGCTTCTAAGCACCTAACACTCACCGCACTGCCTCTTACAAACACCCCCCTCCACCACCACCCCCCCAACCTCATGCAC
>NC_134502.1:31498165-31599664 GCF_040206685.1 Ascaphus truei | reverse complement strand
CCCCCCCTTCCCACCTCCTCCCCCCTTCCCACCACCTCCCACCTCTTCCCCCCTTCCCACCACCTCCCCCCTCTTCCCACCACCTCCCCCTCCTCCATCTCCCCCCTTCCCCTCCTCCACCTCCCCCTTCCCCTCCTCCACCTCCCCCCTTCCTCCACCTCCCCCCTTCCCCTCCTCCACCTCCCCCCTTCCCCTCCTCACCTCCCCCCTTACCCTCCTCACCTCCCCCCTTTCCCCATCCCCCCTCTTCCCCCCCCTCCACCCCCTTCCCCCCCTCCACCCCCTTCCCCCCTCCACCCCTCTTTCCCCCCTTCCCCCCTCTTTCCCCCCTTCCCCCCTCTTTCCCCCCTTTCCCTCCTCCCCCACCTTTCCCCCCTTTTCCCGTCCCCCACCTTTACCCCCTTTCCCCCTCCCCCCTTCACCCTTACCTCCCCCCTTCACCCTTTCCCCCACCTGCCCCCCTTCACCCTTTCCCCCACCTCCCCCTTCACCCTTTCCCCCACCTCCCCCCTTCTCCTCCCCTCCTCCCCACCTCCCTCTTCCCCCTTCCTCTCCTCCACCTCCCCCTTCCCTTCCTCCCTTCACCCCCCCTTCACCTCCTGTCACCACCCCCCCCCTTCGCCTCCTGTCACCCCACCCCTCCCTTCACCTCCTGTCACCCCCCCCCCCTCCCGGCAACCCCCTCCACCTCCCGTCACCCCCCCTTCACCTCTCCCCCTTCACCTCCCCTCACCCCTCCTTCACCTCCCCTCCGCCCCCCCTTCACCTCCCCTCCGCCCCCCCTTCACCTCCCCTCACCATCCCCCACCTCACCACCCATCCTCACCTCCCCTCCGACCTCCCCTCCGCCCCCCTTCACCTCCCCTCAGTACCCCCCACCACCCCTCCGACCTCACCTCCCCTCCTTCAACGCCTTTCGTCCGCCCTCCCGCCTCTGCCTTTCGCCCACCCGCACTTCTGCCTTTCACCCGCCCACCGCTCACATCCCCGCGCCACACAGCCGCCGCACACACTAAACAGACCTGCCACACTCGACACACACCCGCCGCCTCTCACCCACCCCACACACACCTGCCGAATCCTGCCCCTACGCAACAATATCACTGACCAGCTGTCACCTGCACTCGCCACACACCCGCCGCCTCACACCCTAGCAGGACCCCGACCCACAGCCAGCACTCACTACCCACGCGCCACCCGTACTGAACACCCACCCGCCGCCTCACACACGCTCACACCCTAGCAGGACACACGCCTCACATTTTCACATCACTTATGTCACCAAAATATACATTGTACTGTGGTGTGTTTACAATAAACCATTTTTACACAACATCGTATTACATTTTCTTCCATCTTTCTTTTCAACATTATTATCCAACCTTTACAACAAATACTCACCTATTGTTCCACGATTTATAAATAATACTACCTATTACGCATTTACATCCCGGGCAACGCCGGGTCTCTCAGCTAGTATAATATATATTTCCAGCGCTGATTTGTTTTTTATATTTATATATTGTGACAAACGGCTTACTCCGGGGCTCCGCCGTCTGTCCGGGACTGTTAGAACACGGTCTTTTAGGGTAGGTTAAATGATGAGACGTCACGTACTGTTCCTTTAAACAGGCTATGCCTGGTTTATTCAGTCCCAGGCACTGAGACTGCCACAGTTTAAACAGAAAACAAAGCCAAACAAAAAGCTGCTCGTCTGAGCGATAACTTAAACTTAGATGTCCCTGACTCAGAGTTGGAAGTGGCTTGTCCACTTCCACCAACAAAATAAGTACCTTTGCAGTCTTTAGACAAACTAACAGAATGAATGAAGCGATTTGGGAAAGAGGCTTTCTCACCCCTCTGCAGTTCAGCAGCCTTCCAGGCTCTTGGGCGGGGCTCAGAGGAAACAGGAAACAGGTCTTATATACCTGAACTCTAATCAGCATGACAGGTGACAGAAAACAGGCAGCAGACAAACTGTGGAATGGAGTGCCTGTACCACGAGGCTGCCCTGTTCAGCTTAGACAGGACAGAAACTGTTCAGTATCCTGGGAGCCCTGTATATGGAGTTTATTACCAACCCCTGGTTTCTGTCACATATCCTCCCCCCCAGCTCAGACCTCGAGGGGTGAGCGACCATGGATATTAGGGAGTGCATCCTTGACAACCCGTCGACATTGCCATGTTTGTGCCCCGACCTGTGTTCCACAGAAAATTTAAAGGGCTGTAGGCTTAGGAACCACCTGGTCACCCTAGCGTTCTTCTCCCTATTTTGACACATCCAGGTAAGGGGTGCATGATCTGTGACCAATCGGAACTTTCTCCCCAACAGATAATACTTGAGTGTCTCTACAGCCCACTTTATTGCGAGACACTCTTTCTCGACTATGGAGTAATTTTTCTCCTGGGGATTTAGTTTCCTACTTAAATAAAGGATGGGGTGCTCCTCCCCTTGAGACTCCTGGGAGAGTACCGCCCCCAGCCCTACCTCAGATGCGTCGGTTTGGACTACGAACTCTTTGGAGAAGTCAGGTGTGACCAACACTGGTTGGGCACAGAGAGCTTCTTTCAGGCTTCTAAAGGCCTGTTCGGCTTCGGGGGACCACTTTACCATTAGCGGTCCTCTTGCTTTTGTGAGGTCGGTTAGTGGGGTTGCCTTAGTTGCAAAATTGGGAATAAACCTCCTATAGTAGCCAATTAACCCCAAAAAGGTCCTTACTTGTTTTTTTGTGACTGGCCTTGGCCAATTTTGTATCGCCTCTACTTTGAGTGTTTGTGGTTTGAGTAACCCTCTACCAATAGAATACCCCAGATACTTGGCCTCCTCCAGACCAATAGTGCATTTAGCGGGGTTAGCAGTTAGTCCAGCAGACCGAACTGCATCGAGCACAGCTTGGACCTTTGGAAGGTGGGACTGCCAATCTTCACTATGGATTACCACATCATCCAGGTAGGCGGCAGCGTACCGAACATGTGGTTTTAAAATTTTATCCATCATTCTTTGGAATGTGGCGGGAGCTCCATGTAAGCCAAAAGGCAGCACCTTATATTGAAAGAGGCCGTCTGGGGTTGAGAAGGCTGTTTTTTCTTTTGCCCTTTCTGTGAGGGGAACCTGCCAGTACCCTTTTGTTAGGTCTAGGGTTGTGAGATATCGGGCTTTGCCCAGTCTCTCTACAAGTTCATCCACCCTGGGCATAGGATAAGTATCAAATTTTGACACCGCGTTTAGTTTCCGGTAGTCATTACAAAACCTTGTTGTACCGTCTGGCTTTGGGACTAAAACTATAGGGCTGTTCCACCCACTTTGGGATTCCTCAATTACGCCTAGTTTTAGCATTTTTTTAACCTCTAAACTTATAGCCTCTCTCTTGGCCTCTGGGATTCGGTACGGTTTAAGGTTAACTCGGACCCCCGGTTCAGAGACTATGTCATGTTTAATTACGTTAGTTTTACCTGGCTGTGTAGAGAAGATTTCTTTGTTCCTTCTCACTAAACTCTGGACCTCTCGTTTCTGATGCACGGACAGTGTTTCAGCTATGCTAACCTCTGGGTCAGTTTCTTGATTCTCTGACGGACCTGGGGGTACTAGGGTTAACAAGACCTCTCTATCTTTCCAGGGCTTAAGTAGGTTTATATGGTAAATTTGCTCAGGTTTCCTCCTACCTGGCTGCCTTACCCTATAATTTACTTCTCCCACTCTTTCCAAGACCTCATATGGCCCATGCCATTTAGCAAGGAATTTACTCTCCACGGTGGGAACCAGAACTAGTACCCTATCACCTGGAAAAAAAATTCTGACCCTAGCACCCTTATTATACGTATTCCTTTGTGCTTCTTGAGCTTTCTCCATGTGTTCCCTCACTATGGGTAGGACTGCAGCAATGCGGTCCTGCATTTGGGCAACATGCTCTATTACACTTCTGTAAGGGGTAACCTCGTGTTCCCAAGTTTCTTTGGCTATATCCAGTAAGCCCCTTGGATGTCGGCCATACAATAGTTCAAACGGGGAGAAGCCTGTGGATGACTGGGGAACTTCCCTAATGGCAAATAACAGGTATGGTAACAAACAGTCCCAGTTTTTCCCATCCTTATCGACCGCCCGGCGTAACATGCTCTTTAAGGTTTTATTGAACCTTTCCACTAAACCATCTGTTTGTGGATGATAGACTGAGGTTCTGAGATGCTTGATTTTTAGGAGTTTACATAGCTCTTTTGTTACTTGGGACATAAATGGTGTTCCCTGGTCAGATAAGATCTCTTTAGGAATTCCGACCCGGGAAAACAGAAGTACTAACTCTTTTGCTATGTTTTTAGCAGAGGTGCTACGTAGGGGAACTGCCTCCGGATATCGGGTAGCATAATCTAATATTACCAATATATGCTGATGTCCCCTAGCAGACTTTATTAGGGGTCCTACTAGATCCATAGCAATCCGGTCAAATGGTACCTCTATTATGGGAAGGGGTACCAATGGGCTGCGGTATGCCTTGAACGGGGCGGTGATCTGACATTCTGGGCATGAGGAACAATAGTTTGTAATTTCTGCCAGAACCCCAGGCCAATAAAAGCTTCGGAGAACCTTTTCTTTTGTCTTTTCCACCCCTAGGTGTCCCCCCAATGGATGACTATGTGCGAGGTGTAATACTACGTTACGGAATGTCCGTGGTACCAACAATTGTTTAGTTGTAACTGATTTTCTTTTATCAACCCGATATACTAGGTCGTTCTCTACCTCGAAGTAGGGGTAAGCAAGTGACCTATCTGGTTGGCCATGAGTACTATTCTGGTCCCGTATATTTCCCCTTGCTACCGCTAATGTGGGGTCCTCCCACTGGGCCTTCTTAAAACTCCCAGGACTGACCTCTAGGTCAGCGAGGGTCTTATCCTGTACTGGGGTGGTAAGTGCCTGATCAACATCTTGATTTGGGGTATTCCCTACCAAAGTAGTGATGGGGAAGGGAATTTCACAGCACTCCTCCTTTTCCCCCTTCTTATTTGGGCCCTCGTCAACCTCCATTTCTGAAAAAGGGAAAGGATTTGTTTCTTCTAACACTTCGTTATGGTCTGCTATTGAACTCTGGGCGCTATTCTGAGCTGGGGACCACATTTTTAGAAAATGGGGAAAGTCGGTCCCTATTAACACATCATGTGCCAGTTTGGGTACAACACCCACCTTGAAATCTAAAGAACCAAATTCTGTTTCAAAAAAAACATCAACAGTGGAATATTCATGATTATCCCCATGTATACAACAAATTGCCACTCTTTGTGAACTGTTTACCTGTTTCTTCTTAATGGGCAATAGGTATTCGGACACTAGTGTGACCATACTCCCAGAGTCAAGAAGTGCCCGAACCCTCTTACCATTAACCTTTACAAATGCCCACAGATGGTTATTCAAGGGGTCCTCTGGGCTAGGGCCCATACATTGGGACAACAGCGAATAAGGTTCCACGCTGTTGCATTGCATGGGCTCATCATTTAGTGGGCAGATTTTTGCTGTGTGGCCCCTCTCATGACAATTTACACATTTAGGTACATAGTCTGTGTCCCACTTAGAGCCTTTTCCCGGCTCCCCATGTTGGCTATTGCCCTTAGTGTGCGAACCACTGTTGCTGGAGCGGCGTGAAGGTGGTCGCCGCTCTTCAGCGCCCCTTAACCCCGGTACCCTTTTACCGTCTCTGGAAGAGTCCTGGAACCTCGGATAGTGGGGTTGCTCCACGACTGTGGGTTGCGGGTGCTCTTCTGCTGCACTGTACCTTTCTACAAGGGCCACAAGCTCATCCGCATTGTGGGGGTCACTCCGACTGACCCAACGGCGTAAGGCAGAGGGAAGTTTCCTCAAGAACTGGTCCATGACCAACCGTTCCACGATGTGGCTTGCTGAGTTGATCTCGGGTTGTAGCCACTTCCGGGCGAGGTGGATGAGGTCATACATCTGGCTTCGGGTGGCTTTATCCATCGTGAAGGACCATGCGTGAAACCTTTGGGCACGAACAGCCGTGGTTACGCCGAGGCGGGCGAGGATCTCGAACTTCAATTTTGCATAGACGTTAGCTTCGGCTGGCTCTAGATCAAAGTAAGCCTTCTGGGGTTCGCCGCTTAGGAAGGGTGCGATTAGACCAGCCCACTCAGCTTCTGGCCATCCCTCTCTCTGTGCCGTGCGTTCAAACGTGAGAAGATAGGCTTCCACATCATCCGAGGGTCCCATCTTCTGAAGGTAGTGGCTTGCCCTGGTCATTTTCGGAACTGGGGCTGCCTCTGCCAGTGGAAGGTTACTGATAGTCCCCCTCAGGATCTCGAGTTCCTGCTGTAAGCCCTGAGCGAACCGCTTTTGCTCCTCTCTCAGCAGGCGGTTTGTCTCTTGCTGGTTTGCATTAGTCTCTTGCTGGGCTATTAACAGCTGTCGCTGGGTTTCACTCGCCTGTTGCTGGGCTTCATTCGCGTCTTTCTGGACAGCGACATTGCGTACCAGCGCACTCACCACGTCTTCCATCTTGTTTGGAGAGAGAGAAAAAAAAACCTTCTTTTTTTTTTTTTTTTTTAAAGTTCTTTAACCCCCAGACCTTTCAGTGTTCTGCCCGCATTCTCCACCATATGTGACAAACGGCTTACTCCGGGGCTCCGCCGTCTGTCCGGGACTGTTAGAACACGGTCTTTTAGGGTAGGTTAAATGATGAGACGTCACGTACTGTTCCTTTAAACAGGCTATGCCTGGTTTATTCAGTCCCAGGCACTGAGACTGCCACAGTTTAAACAGAAAACAAAGCCAAACAAAAAGCTGCTCGTCTGAGCGATAACTTAAACTTAGATGTCCCTGACTCAGAGTTGGAAGTGGCTTGTCCACTTCCACCAACAAAATAAGTACCTTTGCAGTCTTTAGACAAACTAACAGAATGAATGAAGCGATTTGGGAAAGAGGCTTTCTCACCCCTCTGCAGTTCAGCAGCCTTCCAGGCTCTTGGGCGGGGCTCAGAGGAAACAGGAAACAGGTCTTATATACCTGAACTCTAATCAGCATGACAGGTGACAGAAAACAGGCAGCAGACAAACTGTGGAATGGAGTGCCTGTACCACGAGGCTGCCCTGTTCAGCTTAGACAGGACAGAAACTGTTCAGTATCCTGGGAGCCCTGTATATGGAGTTTATTACCAACCCCTGGTTTCTGTCACAATATATATATATAAAAAAACAAATCAGCGCTGGAAATGGCACTAAGTGAATTAATAAGTGATAATAATATAATAATATAGTGTAAAGAATATCAGGCACTGGTCAGGAGAATGTAACATAGGATGCAGCTCTAAAAAGATATGCCTATCCTAAAGAATTGAAAAAAAGAAGAAAAAAGCGCAATCCCATGTAGCTGTTAAAAATTTAATAAAGGCAATGAAGGTTGGTTACTGATAGTACAAATGACACAAATACAGAAATAACATGACAATAAAACAATATATCAATATACTGTATATGTGAATAAGAAATAGAGGAACAAATAAATGTCCAAAACTGTGACCTGCCAATCTGTGTCCTGCCAATCTGTGTCCTGCCAATCTGCGACGCAAGTATGCGCTGTTGCTGATCCGGGTAGCACTAGAGACACTGTCCGGTCTCCTCTATACCCCCCCTCACGATAGCCAGATTCCTCCAAACAAAGGTTGATGCAGCAGGTAGATCTTTACTGCTGTACTGTTGTGTTGAATCCCACCACGCATGGGCTGACACCTTCCTCTCAGATGCCGGTATCAACCAGGCTGCTGTTCGCCACTTCTCACTCCTCACTCCTCTCACGTTACTCGGCTCTCCTCCCACAATCAGCTGGTGGACACAGCGACGTAACCTACGCGTTTCGTCAGCTGCTGCGCCGACTTCTACAGGGGTGCAACCTAGGGAGTAGGTGATGGACTTAAATAGAGCTCATTAAAACCTAATAGGTTAATCGAGGAAGAAACTTGAATACATGCAAGAGCCCTGTGACTTCAAAAAGAAGCATAATATAGCCATATTCAAAATACAAAGTAAAAGAAAACAAAAATATAAGGCATCAATTAATTAATCATAATTCAAACAATAACCAATCTATAGGAAATATATATATATATATATATATTTAAAAATATATTCTAAATATATATATTTACTAAAATAAATTTTCATCTTAAAAAATATATCTATAAAAAATTATTATATATGAAAATATCAAAAAAATTACATTAACTATAAACAATTGGTTGTTTTTTGAATTGGCAGTGAAGGATCAATAAAAGTAAATACGAATGTATATATAACCAAATAAAATGTATATAAAAAAAAACACGTTTACAAATTAACCACCAAATTTCTGCAAATCAACACAGGCTGTATAGCATGTGTAGATTTGCATACATAACATATTATTGCCATGAACACCGTCCCAATAAAGATGCAAATAACTAGATCGTTAATAAGATGGAATAACGAAAATAGGACGAGAACATGTCGTATGTAGGCATTAAAACCTAAGGCCCGGGCCATAGAGGGGTGAGGAGATCCGCGCTGACGCTGAGGCTCGCCTGCTGAAATCTGCGTGATTTCATGCCCATGCAGGCGAGCCAGCGGGCGGAATCGGAGCCGGGGGGAGGTGGTTGGAGGCGGTTGGAGGCGGGGCAGTGACGTTGGTGGGCCAATCGCCCGCGACGCACTGACGTCGACGTCACGGCGCCGACATCACGGCGCCGTGACGGCGACACTGCTGTGCTGTGATTGGAGGTTTTCAGCCGACAGCGCGCTGAAAAACAGCTTGGCGCTCGGCTGAAACCTCCCTCTCGTCAGCACGCCTGCGGACGCTCGCGTGAGCCCCCTCTCAAGGCATCCTCATTAAGGGTGCAGGGGCTCAGCGCGGAGCGTCCGCACGCCTCAGCACGGCCTGTCCTTCTATGGACTCGGCCTATGGCAAATAAAGATGTTGGTAGTGTAACTAAGTACATTAATAGAACATGCAGGTAGACTGGGAAAGTAAAAATGGACACTAGACAAGGGTATTAGAATAGAAAGTTTCAATGTAACTTCCCTTAGATAAATAAGGGAAGAAATGAGACTTAGGCCTCAAGGGGGAATGAGTGATAGAAATATCAGTACTTTCCATGGAAGAAACTAAGTCAAGGTCTGGTGATGCAGAATTATCATCCAGATAGTCTAACCATAAGCCTGTCACATCGCCTGTCATACCTTAATTATTAATATCAAATAGCTGTGTGGAACCCACATTGTTCTTCAATATGAAATGTCTTTTAAGAGTTAATTTCCGTATAAAACGGTTAAGATCTACAAACAAGTCAAAGGGGTCTGAATAGGCACTGGGACAAAAAGGACAATCCTTTATTGAGAAGACGAGTCTGATCTGGAGTGAGCAAGTGTGAAGAAAGATGATAAATCCCCTTAGGGTTCGGGAGGGATAGAATTAATCCATTTAAATGCCTTCTTCTCTTGGAGTTATCTTCCTGCTCTAACTCCAATGCCCTTGAACTTCCTCTTTTTAGCGAGGCATTCAAGGGAATCAGATTCTGGTCTGGAGTTTGGTTCAAATTGCTCTCTTTGGAGCAAGCTACATCTGCCCCCCCCTCTCTAAAAAAAAGTGTGAGAGTTAGCAGTAGTGGCCAGATTTTTAGGTCTGGCTCACAAAGGTATATTGGCAGAGGCAACCTGTTCACCTTGAGTGAAACAGGAATCACTAGAGGTACCTGCTCTCTCATTATCTAAACAGGGAAATCTGTTATGAAGGGCAAGCTTAGACCTGTCTAGACCTCCTTTGTTAGTGGGAGGTGTGGGATGTTTAGATTTATTAGAATGTCAATCCTTTTTCTTATTAAAAAAAATGTCCCGATGGACTCTTATAAGTTTCGTGTTTAGTATGTTTCCAATTATCAACTCTTATTATTAGAGTAGTCTTCTTCGTCCCTCAACATTTTACCATCTTTGCGGTTAACTAGTTCGTTTTCAAAAGTCATTACCCTAGTGTTCACATTATCGTCAAGTTGGATAAAACCCTGTAAATCTTTAAAATCCTTTAAAGCTGCAGTTCAGTGTTTTTTTTTTTTTTTTTTTGTTTTTTTACTTCAATAGTTTCATGTGGGCAATCTCTAATTACCTAAAGAGCTGCCGGTCAATTCGTTCTCTGTCTATTGATCGGCAAAGCTTGGTGACATCTTTAAATATGGGGAATGTAAATCGTTGCTATAGGAACAAGCATGCTGGTTAAAATAGAATATAAGAAAATTGGTCTTTAAAAGTTGTTTTTTTTAAAACAGAAAATGCTAAAAGTATTTTTTCTTACTACAGAACTGATTTATTAAAAAACACACATGCAGGATATTGGCTGAACTGCAGCTTTAATATATTTTGTAATTTGTCAATCTCAATTTTGAGCTCACTGAGTCTATCTTCTCTTTAATCAAATGTCTCATGAGGGAATTGGAACAGTTAGTGAGAATTTGATTGCATTCAATACTAAATTCATCATTCGTAAAGAATGTTGGTTCCTTTAAAATTCTTAAACCCCTAGGGATCAATTTATTATCCAGATAATCCTGCAAGGTGACACTGTCCCACCAGTGTTTCATTTCATCCTTTAACAATCTCTCTAATCTGGAAAATTGATCCTTCATAAGACCATTATTATCCACAGTGACCAAGCTTTCATTGCCAAATCTCCCAGTGAAGGCATTTCTCCTAATATGACGATCAGTGCATGATTTCAACATGTTAAAAGTGAATATATACCTAAAATATAGGAAAGTGCAATGTCCTGCAGCTAATATAGATTTAAAACCAGAGACAGAACATGAAACACAGACAGAGCTCAGTGCACATCCAGTGAAACTTATACACGGTACAGTGCCTAAATATATATGTATAGATATCTATAAAATAAAATGGTCTTTTAGTTTAACTTTTTGGCCAAATTGTTGTAAGCCCCTGAGCCACTACACGGCAGACCACAGCTCAAGGGTCCCTAACACTAATATAAATCCTTAATAACCTGTGCATTACCAGGAAGAATGATTTCTAATAAATCTGTCAATATTAGTTGCATAGTTCTAAGTCTGATTGAAGCTTTTATTAACCTGTACATTACCAGGAAAAGCACTCTGTATTAGATTTGTCACAATCATACTGCAAGCAAGCACGTTCCCCTGAGAGTTGGAGATGCTATGGAGTGAGCTTTTAACCATTAATATAGATGCTGTAAATAATAAAAAAAAAAAAAAAAAAAAAATCAGCGATGGAAATGGCACTAAGTGAATTAATAAGTGATAATAATATAATAATATAGTGTAAAGAATATCAGGCACTGGTCAGGAGAATGTAACATAGGATGCAGCTCTAAAAAGATATGCCTATCCTAAAGAATTGAAAAAAGAAGAAAAAAGCGCAATCCCCTGTAGCTGTTAAAAATGCGGGGACAAATTTAATTAAGGCAATGAAGGTTGGTTACTGATAGTACAAATGACACAAATACAGAAATAACATGACAATAAAACAATATATCAATATATATGTGAATAAAAAATAGAGGAACAAATATATGTCCAAAACTGTGTCCAAAAAATGTCCAGAAATTCTATTGTGAGGGAGTAGCACTCGATTGAAATAAAGCACTTATTGCCCGACAAGATGGTAATTGAAGCAACAGTGGGGAGTAGCGTGATATATATAAATAACCAAGTTATTACTATTATTATTCAAGTATTTATACTTTATAATCATTACCATTTATGTTTTGTCAATTTGATGAAGCATTGGGCACCCGTATCTTCTGTTGTACGTATACATTTGCCATGCTCAGTAGCACTCATTTTGGCATAAATATATATTCATGATGTGGTGGATGTAGGAGTTTGAGCTATCTGGGAATGTGTGTGTTAATTAATTTCTGACTGGTAACAGTCTATGGAGGTTAGGTGGCACCTCCCCCCAGAGCTCGCCCCTCCCCACCTTTTTAACTTGGGAGGTTCTAGCAACTTGCTGAAATGGACAGGACTCACTGCAGTTGCTTCCCCTCATACAGAGGTAAAGGAAGGGTTCACAGTTTTAGTGTTAGGACCTGCATTTTTGGTTTACCTTGACGTTGGTATGCAGGCTTACGACGCTTTGGCCAAAGGGTTTAACTAAATAACCAAGTTATTACTATTATTATTCAAGTATTTAAACTTTATACTCATTACCATATATGTTTTGTCAATTTGCTGTAGCATTGGGCACCCCTGTCTTCTGTTGTACGTATACATTTGCCACGCTCAGTAGCACTCATTTTGGCATAAATATATATTCATGATGTGGTGGATGTAGGAGTTTGAGCTATCTGAGAATGTGTGTTAAATATATATATATATATATATAAATATATATATATATATCTTATACTATATTAGTGAAAGCACTGTATGTTTGCCTGCCTGCCTGCCTGCATGCATGCCTGCCTGCTGGATGTCCGGTGTCCCTAGCGGCAATCTCATTGGTCCCTTGGCCCGCCCGCCCCCGCACACCTCTCATTGGCCTCACACACTCACACCACCCCCTTGGCCCGCCCCCCACACCTCTCATTGGCCTGAGGCGGAGTGACGGGCCAAAGGTCCAAAAAAATAAATAAAACACACACACACACACACACACCTCTCTCCCCTCTCCAAATCACCTTTTCCCCCTCCCCAGCGGCATCACCTCTTCCCCCTCCCCAGCGGCATCACCTCTTCCCCCTCCCCAGCGGCATCACCTCTTCCCCCTCCCCAGCGGCATCACCTCTTCCCCCTCCCCAGCGGCATCACCTCTTTCCCCTCCCCAGCAGCATCACCTCTTCCCCCTCCCCAGCGGCATCACCTCTTCCCCCTCCCCAGCGGCATCACCTCTTCCCCCTCCCCAGCGGCATCACCTCTCCCCGCTCCAAATCACCTCTCCCCGCTCCAAATCACCTCTCCCCGCTCCAAATCACCTCTCCCCCCTCCCCGCTCCAAATCACCTCGCTTCCCGCAGCTGCCACGCGGCGCGTAAGATGGCGGACCCCCTTCCTCCCTCGCGGCGCCGAGTCAGACGGTGGCGGCGCCCGGAAGTACAGGTAGGTGTCGCTCCCCACCTCCGGCGCCAAACGGAACTGAGAAAGGGCGCATCAACTGAGGTGTGTGTGTGTGTGTGTGTGTGTGTGTGTGTGTGTGTCACTGTCCACTGCCCCCCCCTCCCATCCACTGCCCCCCCCTCCTGTCCACTGCCCCCCCCTCCTGTCCACTGCCCTTTGATGCCCCCCCCCTCCCTTTGACGCCCCCCCCTCCCTTTGACGCCCCCCCCCTCCCTTTGACGCCCCCCCCTCCCTTTGACGCCCCCCCCCTCCCTTTGACGCCCCCCCCTCCCTTTGACGCCCCCCCCTGCCTTTGACGCCCCCCCCTGCCTTTGACGCCCCGCGCGCACACACTGACTGACTGCCGCACGCACGCACACACTGACTGACGCGCACACAAAGCCTGACTGACGCACACACACACTGACTGAGGCACACACTGACTGTGTGTGCGTCAGTCAGTCTGTGTGTGTTTGTGTTTCTGCCTCAGACTCACTGACGCGCGAGCAAACACACAGTGACTGACGCACACACGCTACATGAAGCTGTAAAGGAGGGAGGGAGGGGGGGGACTGGATTGATGTGAATGGGGGACAAACAGAGAGAGGGGGGAGGAGAGAGAGGAACGGGAACATTACATCCCGGGCAACGCCGGGTCTCTCAGCTAGTATATATATATATATATATATATATATATATATATATCAAGCCCCTCTTTGATACTTGAAAGTATAATTTTGATAACGTAATCTTGTAATTAAAAAAACTAAGTCTATCCTCGGCATTGGCTATATCTGCATTCAATTATCTCATTCTTTTAAACTGAATAATGCAACATATAAGGAGTACGAAGATTAGAATAGCAGTTATTAGCAGAGGAGGGGTCTTCCAGTGTAACACAACAAAAAACACAAGAATTAAAAATAGTAATCAACAAAAAAACACAAGAATTAAAAATAGCAACCAACAAAAAAACACAAGAATTAAAAATAGTAATCAACAAAAAAACACAAGAATTAAAAATAGTAATCAACAAAAAAACACAAGAATTAAAAATAGCAACCAACAAAAAAACACAAGAATTAAAAATAGTAATCAACAAAAAAACACAAGAATTAAAAATAGCAACCAACAAAAAAACACAAGAATTAAAAATAGTAATCAACAAAAAAACACAAGAATTAAAAATAGGAACCAACAAAAATACACAAGAATTAAAAATAGGAACCAACAAAAATACATAGCAATAAAATAATAACAAGCATTTTCCAAAAAATGCATTGCTTGTCATTTAATCTAGAACCCTAAAAGGGGTTAGATAAACACCTTGGCATTCAGGGGGGAAACAAAAAGGGTTCAAATTAACTACAGTAACAATCAACGCACGACTCGGAACGGGCGCAGTCGCCGCTGAGAGCTGTTGTTCCACCGGGTCCGGAGTAATTTTGAAGGTCAGTGATACCGGGTTTCTGGGTCCTGAAGATGTGCACCATATAATACAAAACGTAAATGTGGCAACCCTACACCTCCCCTATCTCACCGCACGTCCGGTGTTTCCCGGTGCTGCACCCCCTCCTCCTCACTCCCACCCACAGCCTGTGTACCCCAGGACTCTGCCCTAGGACCTCTACTCTTCTCCACTTGTACCTCTTTCTTTGGCAAACTAACAGTCATTGGGTTTTCCCGTACCACCTCTATGCAGAGGACACCCACATCTACCTCTCCTCTGCTGACCGCTCCCCTTCTCTGCAGTCTCATATCACTAGCTGTCTCTCTGTTATCTCCGCGTGGGTGTCTAATCACTATCTTAAGCTTAACATGTCAAAAACGGACCTTATCATCTCCCCTCCGTCTTACTCTACACCGACACCGGATTCCTCGAATGGAACAGATGACTCCACCAGGACCCGATACCCCAAGCTAGATGCCTAGGTGTCATTAGTTGCTACTCCCCTCTCATTCCCCCGCACATTCAGCACCCCTCCAGATCATGTTATTTACCCCTCTGCGATATTGCTAAAATACGTCCCTTCCTCATGGGACAATCCATCAAAATTCATACTCACGCGCTGATTATATCCCAAATACTGCAACATGCTGCTAGCTGGTCTACGGGGTAACTGGTATGTGGAGATTACATTCTTATGTGGTTATATGGGGTAATAGGAGGAGTGATAGGGAAGTGGTTAAAAGGAACAATAAGATGAGATATAGGGAGCGGTTATTTGGGGTAATAGGAGAAGTTATAGGGAGCAGTCATATGGAGTAATATGAGTTATAGGGTGGGGTAATGTGGAGCAACAGTAGGAGTTACAGGAAGGTTATATGGGGTAGTAGGGGGAGTTATACAGAGGTGTTATATGGGGTAATCGGAGTTATAGGGAGAGTTTGTATGGGGTAATTGGAGGAGTTATAGGGAGCGGTTATATGGGGTAATAGGAGTTATAGGGAGAGTTTGTATGGGGTAATTGGAGGAGTTATAGGGAACGGTTATATGGGGCAATAGGAGGAGTTATTGAGAGGGGTTATATGGGGTAATAGGAGGAGTTTTAGGGAGAGTTTATATGGGGTAATTGGAGGACTTATAGGGAGCGCTTATATGGGGCAATAGGAGGAGTTATTGAGATGGGTTATATGGAACCAAATAGTAAAAATAAAGAGTTTAATATTATTTTATGTGCTGCCCGATAATAAGACGATATTTTTTAATAAAGTTAAGTTGAAAAGTACATACTCGCCTTATAATCAGCCCGCTCACTTTGAGAGCCAATCAGCAGTCGGATGTATGAGGTAGGCGGGTAAAACGGAGGAAGCTCCACCTTGGGGGCCTGAAGCGGCCATGTTGCTTGTGGCAGGAAGCTCAAACCGAGAGAGACAGATCGAGACCGAGAGATAGACATAGAGACACAGAGACAGATAGATAGACACAGAGACAGACAGAGAGAGAAACATAAATAGACACAGAGACAGAGACAGACAGAGAGACACAGAGACAGACATAGAGACACAGAGACAGAAAGAGCAAGATGGACACAGTCAGAGGCACAGAGACAAAGAGAGAGACACAGACAGAGGCACAGAGACAGACAGAGAGAGAGAGAGATGCAGAGTATTTGTAAACTTATTTCTCTCCTGCTACTACTGAAATGAGGGGGTCACCTTGTATTCAGGGTCGCCCTATAGCCAGGCAAATACAGTACATAAAAAATCAGGTTTATTTTGCAATTTCAAATTGAACAGTACAAATGTCCCTCTACTTTAGGACCTAAAAGATCTGCATCTCCAACCAACTCCACCAGATATTTTTAGAGATGTCACAGACTTAACCCCCCAAATCTTCCCTCCCAAGTCCTGCCCAGTTGAATGTTGACCAACTGGAGGACCTTCATTGGGAAGATGAGAAGAGAGAAGACTCAGTTGGCACAGCATGTGAACTGGACATCACTGAGGAGCGGGTCATCTCCGAATCCATGGGGTGTCCCCACCTTGGTGCGGATGCCACAGATCCCGTATCTGCAGGACTGGCTCCACTCTTTGTCTGACCCCACTGGAGGCAAAAAACCAAGGATGTTCCGGCTATCTGAGCACTTAAACTGGATGTTGGCGGTGGCAATGTCATATTCGTCACCACGCCCACGACTTTGCTCTACTTTCAAGGAGAAAGCCATGAGGTTGCCGTAATGACACCATAAAGGGGAAATCCATGTGCCCCACCTGAGAGAGAAGAATGAGAACATGGTAAGGGGTGAAGAGAAAACGTCCTAAGACCTATTGCAGAGGAGACCTGACCTGTAGGACGGGGCACAGGACTTTAGGGGAGGTCTGACCAATTATCTATATAGGGGCATCGCCCCTGTCCTACGTCCTGGGGAGTAAAGGGGATTTCTAATAGGGTGAGAATAAAGGGGATTTTAAATCTATAAGTGATGTGACCTCCTCCCTTAATCTCCTGGTGATACCCCTCTCTATATACCCAAACACCCCGCTATCCTCCCATCTGCCTTAATTTCCCTCCCTATACACCCCAACATGTTGCTGCCCTCCTCACTGCCTTATACACCCCTCACTATATTCTCCAACATCCTGTCATCCTAATATATGTTTGGCAAGCTCTGTACATGTGAAGAAGAGACCTGTGAGGTTTGGGAAAGCTCTGTACATGTGAAGAAGAGACCGGTGAGGTTTGTAAAGCTGTGTACATGTGAAGAAGAGACCTGTGAAGTTTGGAAAGCTCTGTACGAGTGAAGAAGAGAGCTGTGAGGTTTGGAAAGCTCTGTACATGTGAAGAAGAGACCTGTAAGGTTTGGGAAAGCTCTGTACATGTGAAGAAGAGACCTGTGAGATTAGGAAAGCTCTGTACATGTGAAGAAGAGACCTGTGAGGTTTGGATAGCTCTGTACATGTTTAGAAGAGACCTGTATGTTTAGGAAAGCTCTGTACATGTGAAGAAGAGACCTGTGAGGTTAGGAAAGCACTGTACATGTGAAGAAGAGACCTGTGAGGTTTGGGAAAGCTCTGTACATGTGAAGAAGAGACCTATGAGGTTTGGTAATGCTCTGTACATGTGAAGAAGAGACCGGTGAGGTTTGTGAAGCTCTGCACATGTGAAGAAGAGACCTGTGAGGTTAGGAAAGCACTGTACATGTGAAGAAGAGACCTGTGAGGTTTGGGAAAGCTGTGTACATGTGAAGAAGAGACCGGTGAGGTTTGTGAAGCTGTGTACATGTGAAGAAGAGACCTGTGAGGTTAGAAAAGCTCTGTACATGTCAAGAATACACCTGTGAGGTTTGGGAAGCTCTGTAAATGTTTAGAAGAGACCTGTGACGTTTGGGAAACTCTGTACATGTGAAGAAGAGACCTGTGAGGTTAGGAAAGAACTGTACATGTGAAGAAGAGACCTGTGAGGTTTGGGAAAGCTCTGTACATGTGAAGAAGAGACAAGTGAGGTTAGGAAAGCTCTGTACATGTGAAGAAGAGACCTGTGAGGTTAGGAAAGCTCTGTTCGAGTGAAGAAGAGACCTGCGAGGTTTGGGAAGCTCTGTACATGTGAAGAAGAGACCTGTGAGGTTTGGGAAAGCTCTGTACATGTTTAGAAGAGACCTGTGAGGTTTGGGAAGCTCTGTACGAGTGAAGAAGAGACCTGTAAGGCTGTGATTGTTCTGTGCCTTTCTCACCTTCCTTCAGTAGAGTGGATTAAAGTTGCATTCAGTTCGTCGATTTCAATAACGCAGTACAGTCGGATCGCGGTCAGAGTCAAACTCTCACCGACCCCATGCGTCTCTTCCAACTGTATCAGGAAGTTCAATTTCAATGTATCAATTTCATATATAACTACTCATAACCCCTAAACACGTCCCTGTCATTAGATCACTTTGCCCCTACGTTGGACTGACCCTTTAACCCATTAAACACGTCCCTGCCATTAGGTCACTTTGCCCCTATGTGGGACTTACCCTTTAACCCATTAAACACGTCCCTGTCATTAGATCACTTTGCCCCTACGTTGGACTGACCCTTTAACCCATTAAACACGTCCATGTCATTAGGTCACTTTGCTCCTACGTGGGACTGACCCTTTAACCCATTAAACACGTCCCTGTCATTAGGTCACTTTGCACCTACTTGGGACTGACCCTTTAACCCATTAAACACGTCCCTGTCATTAGGTCACTTTGCCCCTATGTGGGACTGACCCTTTAACCTATTAAACATGTCCCTGTCATTAGGTCACTTTGCTCCTACGTGGGACTGACCCTTTAACCCATTAAACATGTCCCTGTCATTTGGTCACTTTGCTCCTACGTGGGACTGACCCTTTAACCCATTAAACACGTCACTGACCTGACCATATAATTTACCGATGTTGCTTCTCAGATAAATCCTAATTGTTTGATATTAGAACGAGGGGCTCTTTTTGGGGTATAAGTGAGATTCTCATTAGGGGCTTGATACGGGAACAGACCTAAATGGGGTAAGAAGGCAGCAGTGGGGGCAGGACGGAGTTACAGGGAGCTTCTTTGAGAAAAGATCAATGAAAGGGAATAGAAACTGCTGGGGGGTGTTATAGTGAGGTTTGGGATTAAGGGGACTATGGGAAAGCAAAGGGGATTTCTAATTGGGGGAGTAAGAGAGATTCTAATAGGGGGAGTAAGGAGGATTCTAATAGGGGGGAGTAAGGGGATTCTAATAGGGGGGAGTAAGGGGATTCTAATAGGGAGAGTAAGGGGGATTCTAATAGGGGGAGTATGGGAGATATATAATAGGGGGAGTAAGGGAGATATGTAATAGGGGGACGTATAAAGAGGATATAACATAGTGGGGAGGATTTCTTATAGGGTAGAATAAGTGGAATGCTTAATAGAGGGAATAAGGGGGGTTATGATTGGGGAGAGAAAATGAGATTTCTAATAGGGGGAGAGTTAAAGGATTTCTATCAAGGGGATAGTACGGGGGATTATCTAAATAGGTAAAACAATGGTAATTACTGATTGGGAGAGTAAAAGGATTTATATTAGGGAATGTAAGGAGATTTCTCATAGGGAAAAGAGCGAGGGAGAGAAAAGTGAGGTTAAAAAGTGAATTTGCAATAAGGGAATAAAAGGGGATTGTAATATTTCCTATATATAGGGGGCTATGCACTAAGCAGTGATAACTGCTTTTAAGTCCAATAAATGACTTTTAAGTCTGATACTGCCTGCGGCGCGATTCACTAAGCAGTGATAACAGCGCTTTATCGTCCGTAAAAGGCATTAAAAATACACCCGATCAGGGAAAAAACAGCAAACGTGCCGTTTTCTGCCAGTCAGCGCGATTTACTAAGCAGCGATTCGTGAATCGTACTGTAAAAGCGCGCCAGATTTTTGCACCAGCTGAAGGCTGACGCAAACAAAATGGAGACAGTGAGAAAAGCATTGTGTACCTTTTATTCAGCACACCGTTAATACAACTGGCCGGCGGGTGTCCCCGGGTGTTCCCCGCTGGTGTCCGGGGGTCCCCGCTGGCCTGCGGTAACAATCGTGTGCCCCTCGAAAAAAAAAATACTGTTAAATAACTACATCCTGTCACGGGAGACCAGGTTCTATAACACCTTTTTATTACCGGGATCATTTCATTAAGCAAAACAAGAAGGTAAAATAAATGGTAATTTATTTCTTGTATAAGACGAACACACAATGTTACACAATTCAAGATTAGCACACTTACTGGGGATGGGGATAACGAATAAATCCATTTCCGGAACAAAATTCCTTCAGATCACCTTTTAAGAGCACTTTCCATTGACCAGGTAGTTACTCACAAAAAGTCCCGGACATCTGTTAAAAAGCTTTTTATCACCAAAAAACAACCAACACAAACCGGCGCCTAAAAAGTGTTTTTTTTTTATCACCAAAACACAGTCATTGATAAAAAGTTGCGCCATAAAGGCGTTTATCTCACTTAAAAACACTTACTGTATCACAGCTTTGTGCAAAGCCCCCATAGTGTCTAATATGGACAATGAAAGGGGGTGATCTATTATGAGGGAAGGGGGTATCACCTACATTTAAATACAGAGAGTAAAAAGTATAAATCACAGTTATAAAGGAGATTTTTGCAGCTTGCCTCTGAAGTCCTGGCATAAGTTAAAATATTTGACTGTGCCTACAAAATTATATTGTAAGTTCTGCGGGGCAATTTAAATATTGTGCCATCACAATCCCATATACAGAAGCACATACATTGCCATGCAAGAAATAATATTATTATACATATTTATCTCACCTTGAGAGAGAATCCTCTGACATGGGAACCGACGGGGCACATTTCAACTGGCCCCCATTCACCCCATTCACCTCCGTTGGAGACACTGATGACATTTTTAGAGTTCCCTTGTCCGACTGAGAAGAGAGAGAGGAGGAGGAGGGATGAGACCGCCTGGAACATCATGGTGGGTTCTTGAGGAACTCAACTGGAGATGTCAAGAGATGTCAACGGTGAGAAAAACTTCGGCAATGTAATAATCGGGAATCAGGTTTGCCGTTCAAATCAGCAATCTTTATTTCTTCAATCAGCTCAGCGATTCAGCAAGGATACAACATACAAAATACTTCTATTCAAGGGAGCAAGTATCTGAGAAGGCAGTGGCGTATCCTGCGACAGCTACGTTTTATACCCTTAGATCGAAGAGATATACATCACTGTCTCAGCGAACACGCTTTGGCCAACTAAATGACGTACTTGTTTACATACTTGTTTTTCTGTTGTTACCATCAAGTACCTTATCTCAGGAACATTAGGAACTTACAAAAACAAGTCTTATCACTAAAATGGGCATCATACTCCTTGGTTTCAGGTTGCCCCTGATACCAATAACATTGTATTCTATTAGTTTCACACTGACCACAAGATTCCTTATGAGAAAAACTATTTAAAACATCTTAACCTATTGAGTGCTGAATATATATTGTGACAGGGTCATTGACTCCGTGTATGTGAATAGGAGATGGCAGTATGCATGCTATCCAGTAAACGAGGGGTTAACTCAGCTTGTCAAGCAGACCACAGGTGATTTGAATTACGCTCCTTCACCTGCTTTAAAAACAGGAAGAGGAAATGCCTCTGGGGCGGCAGTCTCTCTCTCTGAGGCACAGAGAGAAGACAGAGGAGTGTTGACATACACAAGCTGCCCAGATTGATCCTGTCCCAAGGGGGGAATAAAGCTCCCAGGTAAGGAGCCAACTGCTATTGGTGGGCTGGACTAGGTTAGCTAGCCAGCCAGGTAGTTAGCCTGCACTTTTGTTTAGACAGTGCCCCGACCGGGGTTAGGTTTTTTTGTTTACGTTTAATTTAAAGGGACAGTGTACCCATTGTTTTAGTTACCTTTTTTTTGGACAAATAAATCCACCAGCACTATTTCATCAGAAAAGTCGTGTTGTCTCCTCACTTACCACGGCCATCCTGCCACACGTGGTATCAGAAGTGGGATGTCGAACACCCTGTAAAAGGGGCGGAGCTACAGATTGCGACTGGTGGAATCTGTCCACGCGGTAACTATCAGTATGGAGGACGTTGTGAAGGCCTTAGTACACAGCACCGCTGTCCAGCAAGAAGCTAACAAACAGGGACAGGACAGCACGGCTGCACAACGCGAGACGAACCGGATACTTGCAGCCCAGACATTATTGCAGACACACAGAAGCAGCCGATTGAGCAGCTGGCCCAGATTAAAATGGGCTTGTCAAGTACGGCCCCGGCGCGGCCCGTCCAGGCGAACGAGTACCTGCAGAAAATGACGCCGCACGATGACGTCGAGGGATACCTCAGGTCCTTTGAGCGAATCGCTTCCCGGGAAAGGTGGGCCCGCACCAAATGGGCTGGGATTAGCGCACCCTTTTTAATGGGGGAAGCCCAAAAAGCGTATTGTGACCTTGACGAAGAAGCCGCCCAGGTCCCAGTTATGGGATTTGATTCACCTAGCGTCCTAGTAGCTAAAACCAGAGGAACATAGCCCGACACGGATCCTTGAGATAGTGGTGTTGGACCGCTTCATTCGAGCATTACCCCAGGACCTTCAACAGTGAGTGGGACAGGGAGATCCCCTGTCTTGTGATGCCATGGTAGGCGCAGTGGAGCAGTTTCTGGCTACCCGTGAACTGTCACGCCCCACTCGCACCAACTACAACCCACGTCCCAACACGAACAGTAGAGGCCAGCGCTGGCGCCAGGACACACGACCATTCGCACGATTTGAGCGGGTGGAAGAAAACCCGGATAGGGACAGAAACTCTAAATTTCAGAAAGGGTTTCAAGAACGAACTGGGCCAATTGTTTGTTTTGAGTGTGGGGAGACGGGGCATATTAAGGCTCACTGCCCACAGTTGTCTGAGCCAATGGAGTGTGCATATGGTTCTGTGAAGTCTGAATTTTGTGGAGTGGTGGGTATGACCCGCGAGGGAAAACGTACCCACAACTTCCTCACCACGGTGATGTTAAATGGAAAACCAGTCTCCGCCCTGGTGGACTCAGGGAGTAATATTAGCTTGGTATCAGGGAAGTTGGTTAAGCCTCTCCGGTTACCCCAGGGTGAGAAGTTGCGGGTATTATATGTGCATGGGTGTACGCTTCCGTACACCACGACTCTGATAAAAGTAAAAGTCGAGGGGCAAGTCATCAAAACTATGGCAGCAATTGTACCAAAGTTACCTCATTCCCTAGTGTTAGGCTGTAATTTCCCTGGTTTTGACACCCTGATCAGAGGACAGCTCACCTTAAACAATCCTACTCCAGATGAGCTTTTTCTATTTACAGACCCCGAATTAGTCGCTGAGGTGTCTAAAACCCCTAAGTCAAAACGAGAACGTAGAAACGAAAAAAAAAGAGGTACACCCCCACCCCAGTTAGCACTGGTCACTACTCCTAACGGAGGGAGACCAGAAGGAGAAGAGTTGTCCGAGACAGGGCCTGTTGATGCTCAGGTGTCTGAGTTACCCGTGGAGGTAACCGACCAAACTCCAGATGAGGAAGGTTTTGGAAGTCTAGAACTTTCCCTAACTAACTTTGGTAGAGAACAGGCTAATGATCCCCAGTTGAAAAATGGGTTTAGCCAGGCGGTAGAAGTTAATGCGGTCCCGGTAGAAGGAACCACAAAGGAATCCTACCCATATTTCTATATTAAGAATGATTTGTTATACCATGTGAGCCAAGAGGAGGGCCAAGAAATAGAAAAATTGTTAGTACCCAGTTCATTAGTGAGGAAGGTCCTAGAGCTAGCACACTCTCATTTGTTGGGGGGTCATCTGGGCGTAGAGAAGACACAGCAAAGAATCCTAAAAAGATTTTAATGGCCAGGGATATATAATGCAGTAAAGAGATTCTGTGCCTCTTGTCCCGAGTGTCAGTTGACAGCCCCCCGACCACGTTTGAGGGCCCCATTGATCCCTATGCCTATTATTGAGGTCCCATTTGAGAGGATTGCCATGGATATAGTGGGTCCCTTGGAGAAATCTGCCAAGGGTCATCAGTACATTCTGGTGATCCTAGACTATGCCACTCGATACCCAGAGGCACTACCTTTACGTAACACTTCCTCCAAAGCTATAGCTAAGGAATTGTTACAGGTATTCTCCCGACTCGGGATACCGAAAGAAATTTTGACAGATCAGGGTACCCCGTTTACATCTAAGCTTATGCGAGACTTATGTGTAGAGCTAAAAATACAGTCCCTAAGAACCTCTGTGTACCATCCGCAAACGGACGGACTGGTAGAACGATTTAATAAGACGTTGAAGATGATGTTGAGAAAGGTGGTCGCTAGTGATGGGAAGAACTGGGACACCTTGTTGCCTTATCTCTTGTTTGCTATCCGAGAGGTACCACAGGCCTCTACGGGGTTTTCCCCATTTGAACTCCTGTATGGGAGACGCCCAAAAGGGATTCTGGATAGCCTCAAAGAAGAGTGGGAGCAACAAGCTGTGCCAGGGAAAAATGTCGTCCAATTTGTGGATGATTTGAAAGACCGTATTGCGCATATTACCCCCATAGTCAGACAGCATCTAGAAGAGGCACAGAGGGCCCAACGGAACCTTTACAACAGACAGGCTACGGTTCGCAACTTCCGACCAGGGGACCGAGTAATGGTCCTTGTTCCCACGGCCGAAAGCAAGCTGTTATCACATTGGCAGGGGCCATATGAGGTTCTAGAACAGGTCGGCCAGGTGAATTATAAAATTTGACAGCCAGACCGGAGGAAGGTAGAGCAAATCTATCACATAAATTTATTAAAATCCTGGAAGGATAGAGAGGTATGTCTGTCGGTAGTAGCTAACAAATCCAGGAAAGGGGAGGAACCACTTGTTCAAATATCGGCAGAACTTATGCCTGAACAACACAGAGAAGCTGTAGATTTGGTAAAAAGGAACAGAGATGTCTTTTCCAGCGTACCAGGGAAAACTAGGATGATTTCTCATGATTTCGTCACCAAGCCAGGGCTAGTCATTAAGATAAGACCTTATAGAATTCCAGAAGCTAGAAGAGGGGCTATTCAGTCAGAGGTAAAGAAAATGCTAGATCTAGGCATAATTGAGGAGTCCCATAGTTAATGGTCCAGCCCTATTGTCTTGGTACCTAAGCCAGATGGGACAATACGGTTCTGTAACGACTTTAGAAAAGTAAATGAAGTCTCGAAGTTTGATGCCTATCCTATGCCACGGGTAGACGAGTTATTGAGAAGTTGGCGAGGGCTCGTTTTCTAACCACTTTAGATCTTACAAAGGGTTATTGGCAAATTCCCTTAACAAGGTCAGCAAAAGAAAAAACGGCCTTCTCCACACCTGATGGTCTATTTCAGTATACTGTTTTACCCTTTGGTCTTCATGGGGCGCCTGCAACCTTCCAAAGGTTGATGAATAAATTGTTACACCCACACTCGAACTACGCCTCAGCGTACTTAGACGATGTGGTAATTCATAGTCCAGATTGGGACTCACATCTAGAAAAGGTTGAGGCAGTGTTAAGAACCTTTCGGGAGGCGGGTCTTACAGCCAATCCATTGTAAATGGGATCCAAGGGAAAGGCAGAGGGGGGTAAGGGAACGGTCTCACCAATTGAGTGTAAACGCGATGAACCCCGAAGGGTGCCTGCGTCCCTCCGTCAGCTGCGCCTGCCAATCTGCGACGCAAGTATGCGCTGTTGCTGATCCGGGTAACACTAGAGACCCTGTCCTGTCTCCTCTATACGCCCCCTCACGATAGCCAGATTCCTCCAAACAAAGGTTGATGCAGCAGGTAGATCTTTACTGCTGTACTGTTGTGTTGAATCCCACCACGCATGGGCTGACACCTTCCTCTCAGATGCCGGTATCAACCAGGCTGCTGTTCGCCACTTCTCACTCCTCACTCCTCTCGAGTGACTCAGCTCTCCTCCCACAATCAGCTGGTGGACACAGTGACGTAACCTACGCATTTCGTCAGCTGCTGCGCCGAATTCTTCTTCCCTGTATAGCCAATAAAGAATATAACTTGTGAGCACATTCACATGTCTTATCAGATCTGCAACCCTGCCTTTCAACCATTATCACCCAGCATACAGTGCTCCCACTGCAGCACAGTCACAAAAGACACACACTGCTGCACATTCCTGCACAGCTCACCCACTCACACCCTGCTGCACAGCTCCCCCACTCACACCCTGCTGCACAGCTTACCCACTCACAACCTGCTGCACAGCTCACCCACTCACACCCTGCTGCACAGCTCCCCCACTCACAACCTGCTGCACAGCTCACCCACACACACTGCTACATAGTCCTGCAGAGCTCCCCCACTCACACACTGCTGCACAGCTTACCCACTCACAACCTGCTGCACAGCTCACCCACTCACACCCTGCTGCACAGCTCCCCCACTCACACCCTGCTGCACAGCTTACCCACTCACACCCTGCTGTACAGCTCACCCACACACACTGCTACACAGTCCAGCAGAGCTCCCTTTGAGTTTTCTGATTGCCCGAAAGTATGGTGATTGAAGCAACAGTGGGGAGTAGCGTGACTCTGGTAAATATCAGGTATTAAGGTAGAAATTGCCGTATTAAGCTGTGGGATGTTCCCCACTCACACACTGCTGCACAGCTTACCCACTCACACCCTACTGTACAGCTCACCCACTCACTCCCTGCTGCACAGCTCCCCCAGTCACACCCTACTGCATAGCTCACCCACTCACACCCTGCTGCAAAGTTCACCCACTCACACCCTGCTGCACAGTCATGCACAGCTCACCCACTCACACCCTGCTGCATAGCTCACCCACTCACACCCTGCTGCACAGCTCACCCACTCACACCCTGCTGCACAGTCCTGAACAGCTCACCCACTCACACCCTGCTGCACAGTCCTGCACAGCTCCCCCACTCACACCCTGCTGCACAGCTCCCCCACTCACACCCTGCTGCACAGCTCTCCCACTCACACCCTGCTGCACAGCTCCCCCACTCACACCCTGCTGCATAGCTTCCCCACTCACACTCTGCTGCACAGCTCACCCACTCACACCCTACTGCACAGCTCCCCCACTCACACCCTGCTGTACAGCTCCCACACTCACACCCTGCTGCACAGCTCCCCCAATCACACCCTGCTGCAAAGCTCCCCCACTCACACCCTGCTGCACAGTCCTGCACAGCTCACCCACTCACACCCTGCTGCACAGTCCTGTACAGCTCCCCCACTCACACCCTACTGCATAGCTCACCCACTCACACCCTGCTGCACAGCTCACCCACACACACCCTGCTGCACAGTCCTGCACAGCTCACCCACTCACACCCTGCTGCACAGCTCCCCCAATCACACCCTGCTGCACAGTTCTCCCACTCACACCCTGCTGCACAGCTCCCACACTCATACCCTGCTGCACAGCTCACCCACTCACACCCTGCTGCACAGCTCCCCCACTCACACCCTGCTGTACAGCTCCCCCACTCACACCCTGCTGCACAGCTCCCCCACTCACACCCTGCTGCAAAGCTCCCCCACTCACACCCTGCTGCACAGCTCACACACTCACACCCTGCTGCACAGCTCCCCCACTCACACCCTGCTGCACAGCTCACCCACTTACACCCTGCTGCACAGCTCACCCACTCACACCCTGCTGCACAGCTCCCCCACTCACACCCTGCTGCACAGCTCCCCCACTCACACCCTGCTGCACAGCTCACCCACTTACACCCTGCTGCACAGCTCACACACTCACACCCTGCTGCACAGCTCCCCCACTCACACCCTGCTGCACAGCTCACCCACTTACACCCTGCTGCACAGCTCACCCACTCACACCCTGCTGCACAGTCCTACACAGCTCCCCACTGACACCCTGCTGCACAGCCCACCCACGCACACCCTGCTGCACAGCTCCCCCACTCACACCCTGCTGCACAGCATACCCACTCACAAATTACTGCACAGCTCACCTACTCACTCCCTGCTGCACAGCTCCCCCACTCACACCCTGCTGCACAGCTCACCCACTCACACACTGCTGCACAGTCCTGCACAGCTCACCCACTCACTCCCTGCTGCCCTGCTCCCCCACTCACACCCTGCTCTACAGCTCACCCACTCACACACTACTGCACAGTCCTGCACAGCTCACTCACTCACACCCTGCTGCACAGTTCTGTACAGCTCCTCCACTCTCACCCTGCTGCACAGCTCCCCCACTCAAACCCTGCTGCACAGCTCCCCCACTCACACCCTGCTGCACAGCTCCCCCACTCACAGCCTGCTGCACAGCTCCCCCACTCACAGCCTGCTGCACAGCTCCCCCACTCACAGCCTGCTGCATAGTACTTCACAGCTCCCCACTGAACCCTGCTGCACAGCTCCCCACTGACACCCTGCTGCACAGCCCACTCACTCACACCCTGCTGCACAGCTCCCCCACTCACACCCTGCTGCACAGCGTACCCACTCACACCCTACTGCACAGCTCACCCACTCACTCCCTGCTGCACAGCTGCCCCACTCACACCCTGCTGCACAGCTCACCCACTAACACACTGCTGCACAGTCCTGCACAGCTCCCCCACTCACACCCTGCTGAAAAGCTCACCCACTCACACACTACTGCACAGTCCTGAACAGCTCCCTCACTCAGACCCTGCTGCCCAGCTCCCCCACTCACACCCTGTTACACAGTTCTGCACAGCTCCTCCACTTTCACCCTGCTGCACAGCTCACACACTCACACCCTGCTGCACAGCTCTCCCACTCACACCCTGCTGCACAGCTCACCCACTCACACCCTGCTGCACAGCTCACCAACTCACCACCTGCTGCACATTCCTACACAGCCCACCCACTCACACCCTGCTGCACAGGTCCCCCACTAACACACTGCTGCACAGTCCTGCACAGCTCACCCACTCACACCCTGCTGCACAGCTCACCCACTCACACTCTGCTGCACAGTCCTACACAGCTCACCCAGTCACATCCTGCTGCACAGTCCTGCACAGCTCCGTCACTCACACCATGCTGCCCAGCTCCCCCACTCACACCTTGCTGCACAGTTCTGCCCAGCTCCTCCACTCACACACTGCTGCACAGCTCACCCACTCACACCCTGCTGCACAGCTCTCCCACTCACACCCTGCTGCACAGCTCACCCACTCACACCCTGCTGCACAGCTCACCCACTCACCACCTGCTGCACATTCCTGCACAGCCCATCCACTCACACCCTGCTGCACAGCCCACCCACTCACACCCTGCTGCACAGCTAGCCCACTCACACCCTGCTGCACAGTGTACCCACTCACACCCTACTGCACAGCTCACCCACTCACTCCCTGCTGCACAGCTCCCCTACTCACACTCTGCTGCACAGCTAACCCACTCACACACTGCTGCACAGCTCACCCACTCACACACTGCTGCACAGTCCTGCACAGCTCACCCACTCACTCCCTGCTGCCCAGCTCCCCCACTCACACCCTGCTGCACAGCTCACCCACTCACACACTACTGCACAATCACTGCACAATCCTGCACAGCTCCCTCACTCACACCCTACTGCCCAGCTCCACCACTCACACCCTGCTGCACAGTTCTGCACAGCTCCTCCACTCTCACCCTGCTGCACAGCACACCCACTCACACCTTGCTGCACAGCTCTCCCACTCACACCCTGCTGCACAGCTCTCCCACTCACACCCTGCTGCACAGCTCACCCACTCACCACCTGCTGCACATTCCTACACAGCCCACCCACTCACACCCTGCTGCACAGGTCCCCCACTAACACACTGCTGCACAGTCCTGCACAGCTCCCCCACTCACACCCTGCTGCATTGCTCACCCACTCACACACTACTGCACAGTCATGCACAGCTCCCTCACTCACCACCTGCTGCACAGCTCACCCACTCACACCCTGCTGCACAGCTCACCCACTCACACCCTGCTGCACAGCTCCCCCCACTCACACCCTGCTGCACAGCTCACCCACTCACACCCTGCTGCACAGCTCACCCTCTCAGACCCTGCTGCACAGCTCACCCACTCACACCCTGCTGCACAGTCCTACACAGCTCACCCACTCACACCCTGCTGCACAGCTCACCCACTCACACCCTGCTGCACTGTCCTACACAGCTCACCCACTCACACTCTGCTGCCCAGTACTACACAGCCCACCCACTCACACCCTGCTGCACAGCTCACCCACTCACACCCTGCTGCACAGCGCACCCACTCACACCCTGCTGCACAGCTCACCCACTCACACCCTGCTGCACAGCTCACCGACTTACACACTGCTGCACAGCTCACCCACTCACCACCTGCTGCACAGCTCACCCACTCACAACCTGCTGCACAGCCCACCCACTCACACCCTGCTGCACAGCTCACCCACTCACACCCTGCTGCAAAGCTCACCCACTCACACCCTGCTGCACAGTCCTACACAGCTCACCCACTCACAAACTGCTGCACAGCTCACCCACTCACACCCTGCTGCACAGCCCACCTACTCACACACTGCTGCACAGCTCCCCCACTCACACCCTGCTGCACAGTGTACCCACTCACACCCTACTGCACAGCTCACCCACTCAGACCCTGCTGCACAGCTCACCAACTCACACCCTGCTGCACAGGTCACCCACTCACACACTGCTGCACAGCTCACCCACTCCCACCTGCTGCACAGCTCACCCACTCACAACCTGCAGCACAGTTCACCCACTCACACCCTGCTGCACAGCTCACCCACTCACACCCTGCTGCAAAGCTCACCCACTCACACCCTGCTGCACAGTCCTACACAGCTCACCCACTCACCACCTGCTGCACAGCTCACCCACTCACACCCTGCTGCACAGCCCACCCACTCACACCCTGCTGCACAGCTCCCCCACTCACACCCTGCTGCACAGCTCCCCCACTCACACCCTGCTGCACAGCTCACCCACTCACACACTGCTGCACAGTCCTGCACAGCTCCCCCACTCACACCCTGCTGCACAGTGTACCCACTCAATCCCTACTGCACAGCTCACCCACTCACTCCCTGCTGCCCAGCTCCCCCACTCACACCCTGCTGCACAGCTCACCCACTAACACACTGCTGCACAGTCCTGCACAGCTCCCTCACTCACCACCTGCTGCACAGCTCACCCACTCACACTCTGCTGCACAGTCCTACACAGCTCACCCACTCACACCCTGCTGCACAGCCCACCCACTCACACCCTGCTGCACAGCTCACCCACTCACACCCTGCTGCACAGCGCACCCACTCACCACCTGCTGCACACTCACCCACTCAAACCCTGCTGCACTGTCCTACACAGCTCACCCACTCACACTCTGCTGCACAGCCCACCCACTCACACCCTGCTGCACAGCTCACCCACTCACACCCTGCTGCACAGCGCACCCACTCACCACCTGCTGCACACTCACCCACTCACACCCTGCTGCACAGCGCACCCACTCAAATCCTGCTGCACAGCTCACCCACTCACACCCTGCTGCACAGCGCACCCACTCAACCCCTGCTGCACTGTCCTACACAGCTCACCCTCTCACACTCTGCTGCACAGCCCACCCACTCACACCCTGCTGCACAGCTCACCCACTCACACCCTGCTGCACAGCGCACCCACTCACCACGTGCTGCACACTCACCCACTCACACCCTGCTGCACAGCGCACCCACTCACACCCTGCTGCACTGTCCTACACAGCTCACCCACTCACACTCTGCTGCACAGCCCACCCACTCACACCCTGCTGCACAGCTCACCCACTCACACCCTGCTGCACAGCGCACCCACTCACCACCTGCTGCACACTCACCCACTCACACCCTGCTGCACAGCGCACCCACTCAAACCCTGCTGCACAGCTCACCCACTCACACCCTGCTGCACAGCGCACCCACTCACACCCTGCTGCACAGCGCACCCACTCACACCCTGCTGCACAGCTCACCCACTCACACCCTGCTGCACAGCTCACCCACTCACACCCTGCTGCACAGCCCACCCACTCACACCCTGCTGCACAGCTCACCCACTCACACCCTGCTGCACAGCTCACCCACTCACACATTGCTGCACAGCTCACCCACTCACACACTGCTGCACAGTCCTGCACAGCTCCCTCACTTACACCCTGCTGCACAGCTCACCCACTCACACCCTGCTGCACAACTCCCTCACTTATACCCTGCTGCACAGCTCACCCACTCACACCCTGCTGCACAGCCCACCCACTCACACCCTGCTGCACAGCTCACCCACTCACACCCTGCTGCACAGTCCTACACAGCTCACCCACTCACACCCTGCTGCACAGCTCTCCCACTCACTCCCTGCTGCACAGCTCACCCACTCACACACTGCTGCACAGTCCTGCACAGCTCCCTCACTTACACCCTGCTGCACAGCTCACCCACTCACACCCTGCTGCACAACTACCTCACTCACACCCTGCTGCACAACCCACCCACTCACACCCTGCTGCACAGCTCACCCACTCACACCCTGCTCCACAGTCCTACACAGCTCACCCACTCACACCCTGCTGCACAGCTCTCCCACTCACTCCCTGCTGCACAGCTCACCCACTCACACACTGCTGCACAGCTCACCCACTCACACACTGCTGCACAGTCCTGCACAGCTCCCTCACTTACACCCTGCTGCACAGCTCACACACTCACACCCTGCTGCACAGCTTACCAACTCACACCCTACTGCACAGCTCACCCACTCACACCCTGCTTCGCAGCTCCCCCACTCACACCCTGCTGCACAGCTCACCCACTCACACCATGCTGCACAGCTCACCCACTCACACCCTGCTGCACAGTCTTACACAGCTCACCGACTAACACCCTGCTGAAAAGCCCACCCACTCACACCCTGCTGCACTGTCCTACACAGCTCACCCACTCACACTCTGCTGCACAGCCCACCCACTCACACCCTGCTGCACAGCTCACCCACTCACACCCTGCTGCACAGCACACCCACTCACACCCTGCTGCACAGCTCACCCACTCACACCCTGCTGCACAGCGCACCCACTCACACCCTGCTGCACAGCGCACCCACTCACACACTGCTGCACAGCTCACCCACTCACACCCTGCTGCACAGCTCTCCCACTCACTCCCTGCTGCAATGCTCACCCACTCACACACTGCTGCACAGCTCACCCACTCACACACTGCTGCACAGTCCTGCACAGCTCCCTCACTTACACCCTGCTGCACAGCTCACCCACTCACACCCTGCTGCACAACTCCCTCACTTATACCCTGCTGCACAGCTCACCCACACACACCCTGCTGCACAGCCCACCCACTCACACCCTGCTGCACAGCTCACCCACTCACACCCTGCTGCACAGTCCTACACAGCTCACCCACTCACACCCTGCTGCACAGCTCTCCCACTCACTCCCTGCTGCACAGCTCACCCACTCACACACTGCTGCACAGTCCTGCACAGCTACCTCACTTACACCCTGCTGCACAGCTCACCCACTCACACCCTGCTGCACAACTCCCTCACTTATACACTGCTGCACAGCTCCCCCACTCACACCCTGCTGCACAGCTCCCCCAATCACACCCTGCTGCACAGTTATCCCACTCACACCCTGCTGCACAGCTCCCCCACTCACACCCTGCTGCACAGCTCCCACACTCATACCCTGCTGCACAGCTCACCCACTCACACCCTGCTGCACAGCTCCCCCACTCACACACTGCTGTACAGCTCCCCCACTCACACCCTGCTGCACAGCTCCCCCACTCACACCCTGCTGCAAAGCTTCCCCACTCACACCCTGCTGCACAGCTCACCCACTCACACCCTGCTGCACAACTCCCTCACTTATACCCTGCTGCACAGCTCACCCACTCACACCCTGCTGCACAGCCCACCCACTCACACTCTGCTGCACAGCTCACCCACTCACACCCTGCTGCACAGTCCTACACAGCTCACCCACTCACACCCTGCTGCACAGCTCTCCGACTCACTCCCTGCTGCACAGCTCACCCACTCACACCCTGCTGCACAGTCCTGCACAGCTCCCTCACTTACACCCTGCTGCACAGCTCACCCACTCACACCCTGCTGCACAACTCCCTCACTTATACCCTGCTGCACAGCTCACCCACTCACACCCTGCTGCACAGCTCACCCACTCACACCCTGCTGCACAGCCCACCCACTCACACTCTGCTGCACAGCTCACCCACTCACACCCTGCTGCACAGTCCTACACAGCTCACCCACTCACACCCTGCTGCACAGCTCTCCGACTCACTCCCTGCTGCACAGCTCACCCACTCACACCCTGCTGCACAGTCCTGCACAGCTCCCTCACTTACACCCTGCTGCACAGCTCACCCACTCACACCCTGCTGCACAACTCCCTCACTTATACCCTGCTGCACAGCTCACCCACTTACACCCTGCTGCACAGCCCACCCACTCACACCCTGCTGCACAGCCCACCCACTCACACCCTTCTGCACAGCTCACCCTCTCACACCCTGCTGCACAGCTCACCCACTCACACCCTGCTGCACAGCTCACCCTCTCACACCCTGCTGCACCGTCCTGCACAGAAAAACTGTTCATTCTTTAAACATTGCCCTGGTCTGGATGCTTTAACACGGAACTGTTTCATTTGACGCATGGCGCAGGCTTTACAGGAATAACATTTTTTTTTAAACCTTTAGGATTTTCTTGGCGTCTGACTTTATGTTCCTTCTTTTTTTTTTTTTTTTTCCAAAAGGCGCTTGGTGCAAGTTTAATTTTTAAGATGGTTCCCCCTGTGTACAATCTGGTAAGGAATTCCTTAAAATTGGGTCCTCTTTAAAAATAGGCCAATGTTTTTCAATAATTTGCTTAATCTTCTTTGCATCATTATTCTACAGCTCAACCCCGTTATAGCGCGATCCGTTACAACGCGGATCTGCTTATACCGCGATGTGAGCGTGGCTCCCAATTTTCGTACTTATGAATACTTTACAACACGATTATTGGTGTCTTAAATACTTTATTGTACAATGCATACAATTGTACATTATTTCTAACGCGATCCGCTTATAGCGCGATGTTATTATTTGGACCCCAAGCACCGCGTTATAAGGGGGTTGAGCTGTATTGTGTGATACAAGCAGTCTTAAAATGAGTTGTATTTGTGTTCTTCCTAATTTTTGGAGTGGATAATTCTTCTCTGTTTCGGCTGTCACACTTTTCAAATGCTTCTGTTATAACATCCACATTATATTCACTTTCTACAAATCTCTCCTTCAATATATCCGATTGTTGTAAAAATATTTAATTCTTTGTGCAATTCCTCTTTATTCTACGTAATTGACCATAGGGTACTTTTTTTTTTGTCTACCCATCTTGGATGGCGACAGTTAGATTAAAAAATCTAACTATTACTATCAATTTAAAAAAAAAGTGTCGCCCTCCTCGATGTAGATGACTAAATCTAATCAAATCTATTTCATATTTTCTCCATTTTAGGTAAAACTAAGATGAAAAGTATAAAAATTAAATAAAAACTCTTGTAAACTGGCTTTGTTCCCTTTCCAAATAAAAAAAATATATCATCAATATATCTGTGCCCTGTGACCAGGTTCACGCCGAGTGGATTATTATTATTATTCCAAATGTGTTCTGTTTCCCATATTCCCATAAAGTGATTGGGATAACTCCGTGCCAGCTTTGGTCCCCGTGGCAGTAGAAGGTTCACCGAACACCGTAGCGACTTCAAAAGCGGCGAGGACAGCGCTGCTCTGTTCAAACATTACAAAGAACACAGGCACAACGTCTCATTCTTACACTTCATGGGGATTGGACCTCTTTCCCCCACGGGCAGAGGTGGCGACATTGATAGATTTTTTTGCTACGTGAGGAATTTGTTTTTTTTTTATCTCGGTAGCGCCTCATACAAAGTAATACTATTGTTAGTTTACTCCAGATCTAGGTACAGCAGAGGCAAGTAATGCCACACTGTTAGCAGGCTGACAAGCATATCCTTTGTATAGTAGCTGTCAGGACATACGTGAAGACGAGAGGTAATTCTCAGCGTATTACTTCCTGGTTAAAAAATTTTATAAATAAAAAAATGTCACGTAGGAACATTCATACCGTGAATATACTTGAATATCAGGTTTTATACAGATGAACAAAGGGGGTGGGGGGGAGGTGAAGTCTAAAATTGACCCCAGAAATCAATCATGTCACTAAAAGCCCACTTCCCTTTTGTTGAAAACCTGATCTCAAATAGAGGTTTTATTTGTTTTTGTTTTTCAACAAAAGGGAAGTCCGTGTCAGTGACATGCGTGTAATGCGGTGTATGTGATTGGTCTCTTCTGAGATACAGCTGTCTTAAAAGAATCTCACAACACCATACGTGAGGCTGCTGTGTATTCTGGTACGCGTCGTTATAGGGTCTGCTGCACCTCAGGGGTTAGGTGCCATCCTAGTAAATATTAACACCTCGAGGGGCACGCTCCATTTTTTTGTTTGGACAACAGAGCAATTTGTGGATGTCTGGGCTCTTACTCCCGGCTCCCACACCCCCAACTGTTTGTATCTTCACCTGATGTATATATACTGCACCCTCACGTCCCATCCCATACACCCCCAACTGTTTGTATCTTCACCTGATGTATATATACTGCACCCTCACGTCCCATCTCATACACCCCCAACTGTTTGTATCTTCACCTGATGTATATATACTGCACCCTCACGTCCCATCCCATACACCCCCAACTGTTTTGTATCTTCACCTGATGTATATATACTGCACCCTTACATCCCATCCCATACACCCCCAACTGTTTGTATCTTCACCTGTATGTATATATACTGCACCCCCAACTGTTTGTATCTTCACCTGTATGTATATATACTGCACCCTCACGTCCCATCCCATACACTTCCTCTGTATGACCTAATAAAGTTTATTTGTAATCAATTTTGAAGCGCAATTCAATATGAATGCCCTGTGAGGGGACGTCCCCTATAGCACCCACTCATACGTGTACCTTTTTACTTTAGGGACTTTATTAGGACTAATAACACCGTATTGTGCTCTCTATAATATTGCAATAGAGCGTCATTACTATTTTATATATAATTGATATACCTATATGTTCACATATGGCTTTAATACCTGTTGCTTGCTGTGATAACATCTAACATATTGGGTGTCTTATCAATCATTACTATCAGTTACTTATTATATATACATAATAATAGCATGTTCTTCTATAGCGCTGCTTGTTGTACAGAGACATTTTGCAGGCACAGGTCCGTGCTCCGAAGAGCTTACAATCTATGTTTTTGGTGACTGAGGCACAGGGAGATAAAGTGACTTGCCCAATGTCACAAGGAGCCGACATCGGGAATTGAACCAGGTTCCCTGCTTCACACTCAGTGCCAGTCAGTGTCTTTACTCACTGAGCCGCTCCTTCTCCCAGGATCCCCTGCTTCACACTCAGTGCCAGTCAGTTTCTTTACTCACTGAGCCGCTCCTTCTCCCAGGTTCCCCTGCCTCACACTCAGTGCCAGTCAGTGTCTTTACTCACTGAGCCGCTCCTTCTCCCATGCTCCCCTGCTTCACACTCAGTGCCAGTCAGTGTCGTTACTCACTGAGCCGCTCCTTCTCCCAGGTTCCCCTGCTTCACACTCAGTGCCAGTCAGTGTCGTTACTCACTGAGCCGCTGCTTCTCCCAGGTACCCCTGCTTCACACTCAGTGCCAGTCAGTGTCTGTACTCACTGAGCCGCTCCTTCTCCCAGGTTCCCCTGCTTCACACTCAGTGCCAGTCAGTTTCTTTACTCACTGAGCCGCTCCTTCTCCCAGGTACTCCTGCTTCACACTCAGTGCCAGTCAGTGTCTGTACTCACTGAGCCGCTCCTTCTCCCAGGTTCCCCTGCTTCACACTCAGTGCCAGTCAGTGTCTTTACTCACTGAGCCGCTCCTTCTCCCAGGTTCCCCTGCTTCACACTCAGTACCAGTCAGTGTCTTTACTCACTGAGCCGCTCCTTCTCCCAGGTTCCCCTGCTTCACACTCAGTACCAGTCAGTGTCTTTACTCACTGAGCCGCTCCTTCTCCCAGGTTCCCCTGCCTCACACTCAGTGCCAGTCAGTGTCTTTACTCACTGAGCCGCTCCTTCTCCCAGGTTCCCCTGCTTCACACTCAGTGCCAGTCAGTGTCTTTACTCACTGAGCCGCTCCTTCTCCCAGGTTCCCTGCTTCACACTCAGTGCCAGTCAGTGTCTTTACTCACTGAGCCGCTCCTTCTCCCAGGTTCCCCTGCTTCACACTCAGTGCCAGTCAGTGTCTTTACTCACTGAGCCGCTGCTTCTCCCAGGTTCCCCTGCTTCACACTCAGTGCCAGTCAGTGTTGTTACTCACTGAGCCGCTCCTTCTCCCAGGTTCCCTGCTTCACACTCAGTGCCAGTCAGTGTCTTTACTCACTGAGCCTCTCCTTCTCCCAGGTTCCCCTGCTTCACACTCAGTGCCAGTCAGTGTTGTTAATCACTGAGCCGCTCCTTCTCCCAGGTTCCCCTGCTTCACACTCAGTACCAGTCAGTGTCGTTACTCACTGAGCCGCTCCTTCTCCCAGGTTCCCCTGCTTCACACTCAGTACCAGTCAGTGTCGTTACTCACTGAGCCGTTCCTTCTCCCAGGTTCCCCTGCCTCACACTCAGTGCCAGTCAGTGTCTTTACTCACTGAGCCGCTCCTTCTACCGTATATATAGATATACTTGTGTCAGTATACTATAAGATATTACCACTTTACCACTATAGCCCTTTGGTAATTGCACATTTTAATTATGTTAAACCACTGTATATAATTGTGTTATTCACTATCACTAACTTTATTTTTTCTAAAAAAAATCTGTTTTTTTTAATAAATATTATCTATTAAAAGTTCATTATTAATTTTCACCAATAATTCCTCACTATATATGAGAGTGAAACATGCAGAGACCTACGCGCCCCCCAGATATCTGCTATCACAATATCCTGTAATGCACCTCATATATTACTCATATAATAAATACAAGTTGAGCACGGGATAATCATTTACCTAATATAGATAATACATGTAGAGTGTCTCACAAAATATGACTTCATTTGCAAAACATCATTCTGTAACATATATATATATATATGCTTTAGCCTATAGGGAACCATGTTAAAAATGGTTATTGAGGCAAAAAGTGACACTGTGTGCTCATTTGCATGTCATTTCCCAGAATCCCTTGCTGCAGTGGAAGTGCTGTATGCTGGGTGATAATGGGGAAAGGCAGGGCTGCATGTCATTTCCCAGAATCCCTTGCTGCAGTGGAAGTGCTGTATGCTGGGGGATAATGGTGAAAGGCGGGGCTGCATGTCATTTCCCAGAATCCCTTGCTGCAGTGGAAGTGCTGTATGCTGGGTGATAATGGGGAAAGGCGGGGTTGCAGACCTGTCTAAGACATGCAGATGAGCATACAGCTGTATTTGCATATATATATATATATATATATATATATATATATGTTACAGAATGATGTTTTGCAAATGAAGTCATATTTTGTGAGACACTGTGATATTTTGTGATATATATATAGTGCAGAATAAATGAGTTCTTCAGTATTCGGTGATACCTTTTTTATTGGACTAACAATTTATGTCATAGGACAAGCTTTCAAGAGTTATCCTCTCTTCTTCAGGTCAGCAATACTGATATACAAAGGAATCTATGGCTAAAACAGTGTGGAGAGAGGGAAAAAAACAACAACAGATATTTACTGTAGATAAGGTAGGGTGTTAAGTGTTTGAAGCCAGGGGACAGTGTCATAGAAAGGTGGGGAGGGGTTGGATGCCTTTCTTATATAGATATAGATAGATATAGATATAAAAAAAAAAAATATATATATATATATATATATATATTTATATATATATATATATATATATATATATATATATATATATATATATATATATATATGCAAATACAACTGTATGCTCATCTGCATGTCTTAGGCAGGTCTGCAACCCCGCCTTTCCCCATTATCGCCCATCATACAGCACTTCCACTGCAGCAAGGGATTCTGGGAAATGACATGCAAATGAGCACACCGTGTCACTTTTTGCCTCAAAAACCATTTTTAACATGGTTCCCTATAGGCTTAAGCTTGCTGCATGGTCACAGCTTTGAGCACAGCCAGGGTTAAGGTGTATACCCAGAAAACAACCCACAGACAGCCGTTTCGACCTTTATGGGTCTCATCAGTGTGGAGTTGATTTTAACTGGGTATGCAAAGAGGCTATGGGATAGGCTAAACCATAATACTGAGTTAAGTTATGGTGAGTAAAAAAAGTGACAAAAACCCTCCACAGGAAAGCAAATATGCAAATACAACTGTATGCTCATCTGCATGTCTTAGGCAGGTCTGCAACCCCGCCTTTCCCCATTATATATATATATTCTCATAGGTTGGATGGTTGGGAATCAATTCCTGAAATTATTGGTCTATAAGGGTCGGTTAAGCTTTTATGTATCTTTGGGGGATTAATCTTTCAGTAAAGCTTAACAGACCCTAAAAGAAGCCTTTACAGACGGAGTTTTTCTAATGTGAGTGTGACCGGTGAAATGTGTTACATTTTCGGAGAGAAATACATCCTGTACAATGAGCATTATTGGGTATTCTCTCTTACTCTGTATCAAAACCTGGGAGAAGGAAGTTGCTGTTTGTGACAGAAATGAGGAAAGAGAGAACGCCAAGCCTTTATATGGTCGAAACCTTTTTATTCCCTTATTACACAGCAGTCTAATTCTAATATGCACATTTTTGTACTTTATTCACATTTCTTTTTATATTACTTCTTTATTTTGCACTTGTTGGCGCCTCCCCAGTACTTTTTTTAATTTCCATTTGTCTTTTATGAACTTTGAGGTAGTTCTAATTGGGTTTAGGCGCTGCTTACCATTCCCGTATTACTCCCCCATCGTTATATCGCGAGTGCCGGGGGTTATTTTTCACTGTCGCAGTGGGGGGGATATGTAGGATCACAGGAAGACGGGAAACGTACACACTGTGATAATAAAGGGTTCTTACACCCAGCAGACGGTGGGATAATACTACAAGTGGATGGAAGATGTTCCTTATCACGTAGAGGGTCTTCAGGCTCCAGGGGTCATTACAAATGTCCAAGGCTTCAAATTAGGGAGATTATCCCAAAACAAGCCCTAACCCCCCCTCACCCCCCCCCCCCCCCGCCATCCCCCATAAACACCGCTAAATGCCGCTGGAAGAAAAACCTTACAGAGCAGGTGCACTCAAGATGCCTTGGAAGAAAGGAATGTGGTTTTGTGTCAACATGCATTGAAGACGAGACAGAACATGGTCTTATTGGCACTCAAACTGACCCCAGGAGAATAAGCACAATACAGGCATACCCCGCATTAACGCACGCAATGGGACCGGAGCATGTATGTAACACAGGCACACCCCGCATTAACGTACGCAATGGGACCGGAGCATGTATGTAACACAGGCACACCCCGCATTAACGTACGCAATGGGACCGGAGCATGTATGTAACACAGGCACACCCCGCATTAACGTACGCAATGGGACCGGCGCATGTATGTAACACAGGCACACCCCGCATTAACGTACGCAATGGGACCGGAGCATGTATGTAACACAGGCACACCCCGCATTAACGTACGCAATGGGACCGGAGCATGTATGTAACACAGGCACACCCCGCATTAACGTACGCAATGGGACCGGAGCATGTATGTAACACAGGCACACCCTGCATTAACGTACACAATGGGACCGGAGCATGTATGTAACACAGGCACACCCTGCATTAACGTACACAATGGGACCGGAGCATGTATGTAAAATGAAAATGTACTTAAAGTGAAGCACTCCCTTTTCCCCACGTCTCGATGCATGTACTGTACTGCAATCGTTATATACGTGCATAACTGATGTAAATAACACATGTGTAACAGGCTCTATAGTCTCCCCGCTTGCGCACAGCTTCGATACAGGTAGGGAGCCGGTATTGCTGTTCAGGACGTGCTGACAGGCGCATGCGCGAGCTGCCGTTTGCCTATTGGACGATATGTCCTTACTCGCGAGTGTACTTAAAGTGAGTGTCCTTAACCCGGGGTATGCCTGTAACTAACATGGTCATCAGGATAAAGTCTGGTAATCAGTCTCCCTAAAGGAATTTCACTTATCTTACATAGTATTATTCTAAGAAACAGATCCGGTGCCCCTGCTTCAGCTAAGTGTAGGTAGGGAGCGGTGCTGTTGGGGAGGTAATAGATCGTGAGTCGAGGTAACGAAAAGAATCCCAAAAAGAAGCACTTAGGCCCCCAGTCTCAATGATGTATGTGGAAGTTGAAATGATCTTTTAACTGATCACAATAAACTAAAATATAGCGTATTAAAATAGAAATAATAACTTTTTTCCATATAGCGTTTTTCTCACAATAAGGACGCACTGCGCTTCCCAATTACAGCACATCGGATTGTTACCGCTATTTCATTCTGATCAAGAATAACATTATTTTTTTTATTTTCTATTTTCCTCATGTTTATAAGAAGGGTTCCTATTTAATTGTAGTCGGGTGTAAAACCTTAATGCAGTTATTCTAACTGACAGCCCTTATTGGGAAATCTCTCTTTGAAGATTCTGTTGATGATTGTCTTCTAAACGCTCCATTTCCCCATCCTAAAATCTTATCTCTAATCAGTCCACAGATGTTGTAATAACCCGAGGAGAGTGATGTAAAGATACTCCAGTTTCAACCGGTTAGAGGAGTTCTTGCTAAATCTAAAAGGGGGGTTGGGTGGGAGGGGTAAACTCAAGAAGATCCGGCATTGGGTTGGCTCATTCTGGGATGGGTTGGTCTATAAATAGTCAACACTGTTGACATCTCTTGACATCTCCAGTTGAGTTCCTCAAGAACCCACCATGATGCTCCAAGCGGTCTCATCCCTCCTCCTTCTCTCTCTCTTCTCAGTAGGATACGGGCAGGATCCCACTTTCATCAGTGTCCCCAACGGAGGTAGATGGGGGAACTGGGGACAAGTTCAATCTTGTCCCAACGGATTCCGTGCCAAAGGATTCTCTCTCAAGGTGAGATAAATATATATAATAATAATATTATTTCTTGCATGGCAATGTATGTGCTTCTGTATATGGGATTGTGATGTCACAATGTATAAATTGCCCCGCAGAACTTACAATCTAATTTTGCAGGCGCAGTCAAATTTTTCATCTTATGCCAGGACTACTTCAGAGGCCAGCTAATTACTGCAAAAATCTCCTTTATAACTGTGACTAATTGCTCACTCTTTGTATTTACTGTCTAAATGAATGATACTGGAAAGCCTTCCTTTTACAAATCCCCTTTAGTTTCCCATAATAAAGAGACATTTTCCCTCTAAGAAATCTCTTTTTATTCTCCCCATCCGAAATCCTCTTTTTAGATGATTTCCCCTATATAGAAATCCCCTATATATTTATCTACGAGACGTTTTCTTTACTGTTTCCCATATTAGACACTGTGTTTTTACATAATACATGAAAGCAGATACTATATATGGGAAATATTACAATCCTCGTTACTTCCCCTATTACAATCCCACTATTATATCCCTCGCCCCTTTCCCTATAAGAAACCTCCTTACATTGCCCTAATATAAATCCTTTTACTCTCCCTATCAGTAATTACCATTGTTTTTCCTATATAGATAACCCCCCCCCCCCGTACTATCCCCCTGATAGAAATCCTTTTTCTCTCCCCCTATTAGAAATCTCACTTATTCTCACCTATTATCACCCAAATAACTCCCCTATTAAACATTACATGTATTCTACCCTTTAATAAATACCTTTTACTCCCCATATTAGAAATTATGATTACCCTCCCCATTAGAAATCCCCTTTACTCCCCATATTATAATCCCCCTTACTCCCCCCTATTAGATATCACCCTTACTCCCCATATTTGAATCCTCTTTACTCCCCCTATTAGAATCCCCCTTACTCCCCCAATTAGAATCCCCCTTACTCCCCCTATTAGAAATCGCCCTTACTCCCCCTATTAGAATCCTCCTTTCTCCCTCTATTAGAAATCGCCCTTACTCCCCCCTATTAGATATCGCCCTTACTCCCCATATTAGAATCTCCCTTACTCTCCCAATTAAAATCCCCCTTACTCCCCCTATTAGAATACCCCTTACTACCCCTATTAGAAATCCCCCTTACTCCCCCTATTAGATATCCCCCTTATTCCCCCTATTAGAATCCCCCTTACTACCCCTATTAGAATCCCCCTTACTCCCCCTATTAGAATCCCCTTACTCCCCCTATTAGAAATCCCCTTTACTGCCCCTGTTAGAATCCCCCTTACTACCCCTATTAGAAATCCCCTTTCCTCCCCCTATTAGAATCCCCCTTACTCCCCCTATTAGAATCCCCTTTGCTTTCCCATTATCCCCTTAATCCCAAACCTCACTATAACACCCTCCTGCGGTTTCCATTCCCTTTAATTATTGCCGTTGTGATCCATTCACTAAGAATTGCCCCATAACTCCATTCTGCCCCCACTGCTGCCTTCTTACCCCATTTAGGTCTGTCCCCTTATCAAGCCCCTAATGAGAAGTGTCACTTATACCCCATAAAGTGCCCCCTTGTTCTAATATCCCACAATTAGCATTTATCTGAGAAGCAACATAGGTAAATTATATGGCCATGACAGTGACGTGTTTAATGGGATAAAGGGTCAGTCCCACGTAGGGGCAAAGTGACCTAATGACAGGGACGTGTTTAATGGGTTAAAGGGGCAGTCCCACGTAGGGGCAAAGTGACCTAATGACAGGGGCGTGTTTAATGAGTTAAAGGGTCAGTCCCACGTAGGGGCAAAGTGATCTAATGACAGAGACGTGTTTAATGGGTTAAAGGGTCAGTCCCACGTAGGAGCAAAGTGACCTAATGACAGGGACGTGTTTAATGGGTTAAAGGGTCAGTCCCACGTAGGGGCAAAGTGACCTAATGACAAGGACGTGTTTAATGGGTTAAAGGGTCAGTCCCATGTAGGGGAAAAGTGACCTAATGACAGGGGCGTGTTTAATGGGTTAAAGGGTCAATCCCACGCAGGAGCAAAGGGACCTAATGACAGGGAGGTGTTTAATGGGTTAAAGGGTCAGTCCCACGTAGGAGCAAAGTGACAAATGACAGGGACATGTTTAATGGGTTAAAGGGTTAGTCCCACGTAGGAGCAAAGTGACAAATGACATGGACGTGTTTAATGGGTTAAAGGGTCAGTCCCACGCAGGAGCAAAATGACCTAATGACAGGGACGTGTTTAATGGGTTAAAGGGTCAGTCACACGTAGGAGCAAAGTCACCTAATGACAGGGACGTGTTTAATGGGTTAAAGGGTCAGTCCAGCATAGGGGCAATGTGACCTAATGACAGGGACGTGTTTAATGGGTTAAAGGGTCAATCCCACGTAGGAGCAAAGTGACCTAATGACAGGGACGTGTTTAATGGGTTAAAGGGTTAGTCCCACGTAGGGGCAAAGAGACCTAATGACAGGGACGTGTTTAATGGATTAAAGGGTCAGTCCCACGTAGGGGCAAAGAGACCTAATGACAGGGACGTGTTTAATGGGTTAAAGGGTCAGTCCCACGTAGGGGCAAAGAGACCTAATGACAGGAACATGTTCAATGGGTTAAATGGTCAGTCCCACATAGGAGCAAAGTGACCTTTTGACAGGGACATGTTTAATGGGTTAAAGGGTCAGTCCCACATAGGGGCAAAGTGACCTAATGACAGGGATATGTTTAATGGGTTAAATGGTCAGTCCCACGTACGGGCAAAGTGACCTAATGACAGGGGCATGTTTAATGGGTTAAAGGGTCAGTCCCACATAGGGGCAAAGTGACCTAATGACAGGGACATGTTTAATGGGTTAAATGGTCAGTCCCACGTAGGAGCAAAGTGACCTAATGACAGGGACATGTTCAATGGGTTAAAGGGTCAGTCCCACATAGGGGCAAAGTGACCTAATGACAGGGACGTGTTTAATGGGTTGAGGGGTTATGAGTAGTTATATATGAGATGGATACATTGTAACTGATCTTCCTGATACAGGTGGAAGGGAATCAGAGGGGTGGGGATGATTCGGCTCTGAACGGGATCCGGCTGCACTGTGTTAGCAGGAACAATATCGATGAAAATGTAATCCAGTCTGCTGAAGGAAGGTGAGCAAGTCTCTTCTTCACATGTACAGAGCTTTCCAAACCTCACAGGTCTCTTCTTCACATGTACAGAGCTTTCCAAATCTCACAGGTCTCTTATTCACATGTACAGGGCTTTCCAAATCTCACAGGTCTCTTATTCACATGTACAGAGCTTTCCAAATCTCACAGGTCTCTTATTCACATGTACAGAGCTTTCCAAACATATATTAAGATGACAAGAAGTTGGGGTGTATAGGGAGCAGTATATAAGGCAGCGAGGAGGGCAGCAAAATATTGGGGTATATAGGGAGGGAAATTAAGGCAGCTGGGAGGATAGCAGGTTGTTCGGATGTGTAGAGAGGGTTATCACTAGGAGATTAAGGGAGGAGGCGATACCACAGATTAAAAATCCACTTTACCCTCACCCTAATAGAGATTCCCCTTACCCTCACCCTATTAGAGATTCCCCTCACCCTCACCCTATTAGAGATTCCCTTTACTCTCACCCTATTAGAGATTCCCCTCACCCTCACCCTGTTAGAGATTCCCTTTACTCTCACCCTATTAGAGATTCCCCTCACCCTCACCCTATTAGAGATTCCCTTTACTCTCACCCTAATAGAGATTCCCTTTACTCTCATCCTATTAGAGATCCCCTTTACCCTCACCCTAATAGAGATTCCCCTTTCCCTCACCCTATTAGAGATTCCCTTTACTCTCACCCTATTAGAGACTCCCTTACCCTCACCCTATTAGAGATTCCCTTTACTCCCCAGAAGGACGTAGGACAGGGCCGATGCCACTAGTATAGGTAATTGGTCAGATCTCCCCTAAAGTTCTGTTCCAAGTCCTTCAGGTCAGGTCACCTCTGCAAAAGGACTTCAGACGTTTTCTCTTCACCACTAACCATGTCCTCCTCCTTCTCTCTCAGCTGGGGCTCATGGACCTCCACTTTTTGGTGTCGCAACAGCCACCTCATTTCTTTCTCCTTGAGAGTAGAGTCACCACAGGGGGACGGTGACGACACCGCCGCCAACAACATCAAATTTAAGTGCTCAGACCAACGGGAACTCGAGGGAACGTCAACCTCATGGGGGACATACGGAGACTGGAGCCAGTCCTGCAGATACGGGATCTGTGGCATCCAGACCAAGGTGGAGCCAAACCAAGGAAAGGGGGATGACACGGCCCTCAATGATGTCCAATTCTTCTGCTGTAGCAACTGAGTCTTCTCTCTTCTCAGTTTCCCCATGAAGGGTCTCCAGTTGGTCTACATTCAATCAGGAAATTCTTGGGAGGGAGAGATGGGGGGGGGGCTGGTTATGTCTGACATTTCTAAAAATAGCTGGTGGAGTTGGTTGGAGATGCAGATCTTTTAGGTCCCAAATTAGTGGGACATTTGTACTTTTCAATTTGAAACTGCGAAATAAAATTGAATTTTCACGTAGCGTATTTGCCTGACTATAGGGCGACCCTGAATACAAGATGACCCCCTCATTTCTGTAGTAACTGGAGAGAAATAAGTTTACAAACACTGCCTCTCTCTGTCTGTCTCTGTCTCTGTGCCTCTGTGTCTTTGTCTCTCTCTCTCTCTGTCTGTCTTTCTCTCTCTCTCTCTCTCTCTCTCTCTCTGCCGCTGTGTGTCTCACTCTCTGTCTCTCTCTTTCTCTGTGTCTATCTCTCGGTCTCTGTGTCTATCTCTCGTTCTCGATCTGTCTCTCTCGGTTTGAGCTTCCTGCCACAAGCAATATGGCCGCTTCAGGCCCCCAAGGTGGAGCTTCCTCCATTTTACCCTCCTACCTCATACATCCGACTGCTGATTGGCTCTCAAAGTAAGTGGGCCGATTATAAGGCGAGTATGTACTTTTCAACTTAACTTTATTTAGTTATAACCCCACCCTTTAACTCCTTCTATTACCCCATGTAACCATATATGAAAAAAAGTCATCTCCACATATCAATTACCCCGTCGACCAACTAGCAGCATGTCACAGTATTCAGGATATAATGAGCGCGTGCGTATGAATTTGATGTATTGTCCCATAATCGCAGAAGGGTAAATAACATGATCTGGAGGGGTGCTGAATGTGCGGGGGAATGAGAGGGGAGGGGCACGTATGACACCTAGGCCTCTAGCTTGGGGTATCGGGGTCCTGGTGGAGTCATCTGTTCCATGCGAGGAATCAGGTGTCGGTGTAGAGTAAGACGGAGGGGAGATGATGAGGTCCGGTTTTGACATGTTAAGCTTAAGATAGTGATTAGACACCCACGCCGAGATAACAGAGAGACAGCTAGTGATATGAGACTGCAGAGAAGGGGAGCGGTCAGCAGAGGAGAGGTAGATGTGGGTGTCTCCTGCATAGAGGTGGTAGGGAAAACCCAATGACTGTTAGTTTGCCAAGGGAAGAGGTGCAAGTGGAGAAGAGTAGAGGTCCTAGAACAGAGTCCTGGGGTTTACCAGCTGTGGGTGGGAGTGAGGAGGAGGGGTTGCCAGCACCGGAAACACTGAACGTGCGGTGAGATAGGGGAGGTGTAGGGTTGCCACATTAACGTTTTTTATAATATGGGGAAACATCTTCAGGACGCAGAAATCTGATATCACCGACCTTCCAAATTACTCTGGACCCGGCGGCAACAGCTCCCAGAGGCGACTGCGCCCGTTCCGAGTCACGCGCGACATCGCACTGACCTTCAACAGCCTCTCTCTCCTTGTGGGCTTTGTCACTATAAGGAAGATAAATGAACAATCCCCTCTCTCCCACACAGTGGCGCAGTGCTCCTGTAACTCTTGCCTCTGTCACAAATACTTACAAATATTTCAGCCCTGAGCCTAGCGATCCCACTTCTGCCACCAAAAATATGTCTGTCACGGTAGACCAAACTGTTCCAGGGATCGTAAACACAAGACAGAAGGAGACAGTTAAAGAAACAGGGAGCAACACAATACAAAGTATAACTTGCTACAAACCCGAGGTACAAGGCACTCCCAGCTCACTAGGTGCAGGGCACTGTAAAGCTAACTTACCCTTGACCGGTCCTCAATCCCAGTAACTCCGGTCCACAGTTCACTTTCCAGTTGGTCTCTAATCACTTATGGTTAGGGGCTTAGGTTAAGGGGCTCAGGTTACGAGCTTAAAGTTGTATTAGGGTAAGGGGTTAAGGTTTTTAGGGTAGTGGTTAGCATTAGTGTTACAGGTTAAGATTAGGTTTATTTTAGGGTAAGTGATAAGTTTGAGGGCTTACCTCGGCGGTGAAGCGGCCGGCAGAGAGATGTCCAGGCGGCGAGGTGAGTGGCGGCTATATGCTCATGGCAATTTGGTTGGGGATAAACGGCAGAAACCAACTGTCCTATACCAATGCTGGGCTGTGCTAAGGTGGCCTTGTCTGGTGATGTCCTTCCGGTCTCCTGCTGGTTTATATATACAGTGTATATACACACACTGTATCTCCTGTATCTCATGCTGGGCTGGTACTTGGGCATCATAGGTTCAAGGGGTCGAGTTGAAGTGGAGACCTCCTGACACCAAGGTTTGGACTTGGTTGCTTCTGCACGGGGTACTGAATCCCTCACAGGGAGACTGTATTTCCCATCAGATGTCCTTCTAATCCTCCACCCGGCAGCAGATTACACAGCCAGAGTCACCAACATGTGTGAAAGAGTTTGTTTCTGAATAAGGATTCAGGCTGGCTGCAGTCAATCATTGATCTTAGTTTAATGGTTTGTAAAGTGAATACAAGAAGTATCTTAGACGATGTCCAGCTTTGAGTAGACAAGTCTGGCCAGTCCCTGGTATATCCATTTAACAAGTCAATGCCGTGAGACAAAGACACATAGGTATATATATCATGTCCCTTTCATTCAAACATACATCATTCCCATCTATCCTAAAAGCTGCTTCCAGAAACACTCTACTCTTTCCTAAATCTGTCTCAGCGTCTGCCCTGCTGAAATCCCTCTCCTGGCTTCTTATCAAATCCCGCATCTGGCACTCAATTCTCCTCCTCACTTTTAAAGCTTTACACTCTTCGTCCGGTGTAAGCAGCGCTATAATGAACACAACACCCCCTAACAACGTGCACCTCAACATGTCATTGCAGAGGAAATAAAACCTAACTGCAGTTGTAATTTCACATATAAGAAATGTATAGGGGGTGTAACACAGAACGCAGTCTCTTGTGCAATAAGCCCTGTAATTAGGGAATGTAAGTTCATGCCGGTCCATTACTCGCCTCACGATATGGCTGACATATATCAAAATACTTCCCAGAAGATTCCCCCCGTCCAAGGACTAGGCTTAGTAGCTGTCAGCAGCATGAATACGTTTGCACTGGTGCAGCCAACGCTGAGAAAATAGCTGGGGGTCTCCTCTCTCAACTCATGGACACCGCTGATTGTAGAGCGATCGGAGACACACGGATCCAACTAGTCCAAGGGAGCAAAAACCAGGGAGTCAAACGGAGGGCACCTCAGCAGACACAAGAGTTACCCCTTTAAATGTAAAAAAACAAGGACAATTTACTGGGACAATTGAGGGTTCCTTGGGTCTCCGGTCCCCAAGGGTGTCGGTGGACACGGCTGGGTATGTGATCCTGGTCCTCTATTTTCATCCTGGCCACCCGAAGAGATGCCTGGGGTGCACCGACGAGGGAGGCGCGATACTGATGGCGGCGCTCTCCTGGGGGAAAAGTCGGTTATGCTGCTGACAACGAGTCAGTAATGGCCATGTGAGGGAGGTGGAACAATGACTGACATGGAATTGTAGAGTTTATGCCGTTTAGAGGAGTTTCTTATCCAGGTTTTTAGGTTATTGTAAATTAGTATCGCAAAATGTGGAGATATTGTTGTGTAAGGTTTAATACTGTGAGCGTTTATAGGTTGCGTCCTTTTTTTTTTCTTATAGCTTCTCTAGGTCCTTGTTGCGGTTGAGGGGTCCAAGTTGGCTCCAGTAACCCACAATGTGTCCTCAAGAGGTTACTCCCCAGTTTTTCCAAGGGTACAGGAGATATGGGACATCCCAGCTCCTTTTTGTTTCTCCCCTTCCCCCCCTCACCCCCCAGATAGGGTACTGCTCCTTCCCAGGTGCGATTCCTCAGTTACAAAAAAATAAACAAAGCGCATGTCAGAGCGCCCGCTCTGCTTTGAGTAACAGCGTCTGCCAGTAATGATTCAGACCTCACTTGGCAACCACAGAGGCAGGCAACAGCGCGGCACATGCGCAGAAGCGGAAATCAACTCGGTGTTCAGCAAACCGTTTGACAACAATAAAATACACCTTGGAATATGAATAATAAAAGTATATAGGTTGAATGGTATCTCTCCTACGCGGCGTTTCGTAGCTCAACAGGCCACTTCTTCAGCTGTTGCCTGCCTCTGTGGTAGCCAAGTGAGGTCTGAATCATTACTGGCAGACACTGTAACTCACAGCAGAGCGGGCGCTCTGACGTCACAGAAGGGCCCGCAGGACCACGCCGTCACGCTGCCTGACTGATCGGGAAACACAGTGAGGTCTGCAGAGGAACCTGTGTACTACTTGCGAGCAAAGGACAACCACTCCCCAGGATCCACTAAGCGCATTGACGCTATTTACAGGACATTGAGACTGTGGCAGAGTCATCAATTATCTGGCATTTCACCTACCTGTAGGTGGAAAGGAGAGTGAAGCTCTGGTGGTTCCTGGTTGCAGACGCTGGTAACTGCCACTCTGTGGTTCTATGCTTGATTAATCTACCTTGATGTACGCATAACCTTGAAACACCTTATATATAAACATAGTTTATTACGTTTTTCACGATGAGTGTTGTGCGCTTTGTTTGTTTTTTTGTTACTAGATTCTAGGGTCTTGGGCTACCCTTTACACAGCAGCAGACGCTCATCTACATTGGTATATATTTATTTACCTTTTCCACATGGTGGGGTGTGTTTTTTTGATTTAAATTGACATCACAATTAACACTTTGTATTAAGTATATATTTTAGTGCGCACTTATTTATTTTTTCTATTAGCGATTCCTCAGTTAACTTACCTCCAATCTTTTTTCCCCCACCTATCCCAACCGGGGGTTCATCCTCACAGTCTGGTGCTGGCCGGGCACAATGATCATGAGATGGTTGGATTATGATGCTCCTCAGGGGAGCCCGATCATGGTTGACATGCCCTTTAAATGTCATAAAGGGTCATCTCCTCTAATGTTAAGGGTCTTCGCAGCACCTGTAAGAGACGTATGGCCATGTCCTTGGGGTGTCCCCACCTTGGTGCGGATGCCACAGATCCCGTATCTGCAGGTCGGGCTCCACTCTTCGTCAAACACCACTGCAAGCAAAGAAAAAAGGATGTTCCGTCGGTCTGAGCACTTAAACCGGATGTTGGTGGTGGCAATGTAATTTTCGGCACTGTGCCCGGGAATTTGCTCTACTCTCAAGGAGAAAGCAATGAGGTTGCCGTGTAGACACCATATAGGGGAGATCCATGAGCGCCACCTGAGAGAGAAGAATGAGAACATGGTAAGTGGTGAAGAGAAAACGTCCTAAGACCTATTGCAGAGGAGACCTGACCTGTAGGACGGGGCACAGGACTTTACGTCAGGTCTGACCAATTATCTATATAGTGGCATCGCCCCTGTCCTACGTCCTTCTGGGGAGTAAAGGGGATCTCTAAAAGGGTGAGAATAAAGGGGATTGTAAATCTATAAGTGGTATGACCTCCTCCCTTAATCTCCTATTGATAACCCTCTCTATATACCCGGACACCCTACTATCCTCCAAGCTGCCATAATTTAACTCCATATACACCCCAGCATTTTGCAAAAGGGAGGTATTATAGGGAGTAATAGGAGGTGTTATAAGGAGAGGTTATATGGAGTAATAGGAGGAGTTGTAGGGTAGGGTTATATGGGGTAATAGGCAAAGGTATAGAGAGAGGATATATGGGGTAATTGGAGAAGTAATAGGGAGGGATTATATGGGGCAATAGGAGAAGTTATTGGCAGAGGTTATATGGGGTAATAGGAGGAGTTATAGGGATCGGTTATATGGAGTAATAGGAGTTATAGGGTTGGGTTATATGGAGCAATAGGAGGAGTTATAGGGAGGTTATATGGGGGGGTAGGGGGAGTTATATGGAGGTGTTATATGGGGTAATAGTAGGAGCTACATGGAGGGGTTATATGGGGTATTAGGGGAGTTATAGGGAGGGGGTTATATGGGGTAATAGGAGGAGTTATAGCGAGGGGTTATATGGGGCAATAGGAGGAGTTATATGGAATAATAGGAGGAGTTATAGGGAGCGGTTATATGGGGTAATAGGAGGAGTTATAGGGAGGGGTTATATGGGGAAATAGGAGGAGTTATAGGGAGGAGTTATATGGAATAATAGGAGGAGTTATAGGGAGCGGTTATATGGGGTAATAGGAGGAGTTATAGGGAGGGGTTATATGGGGAAATAGGAGGAGTTATAGGGAGCAGTCATATGGGGTAATAGGAGGAGATTTAGGGAGCAGTTATATGGGGTAATAGGAGGAGTTATTGAGAGGGGTTATATAAACCCAAATAGTAAAAATAAATAGTTTAATTTTATTTTATGTGTTGCCCGATAATAAGACGATATTTTTAATAAAGTTAAGTTGAAAAGTACATACTCGCCTTATAATCGGCCAGCTCACTTTGAGAGCCAATCAGCAGTCGGATGTATGAGGTAGGCGGGTAAAACGGACTAAGCTCCACCTTGGGGGCCTGAAGCGGCCATGTTGCTTGTGGCAGGAAGCTCAAACAAAGAGAGACAGATCGAGAACGAGAGATAGACACAGAGACACAGACAGAGGCACAGAGAGAGACACATAAATAGAAAGAGAGACAGAGACAGACAGAGAGACAGACATAGAGACACAGAGACAGAAAGAGCAAAAGAGACATAGACAGAGGCACAGAAACAGACAGAGAGAGAGAGAGATGCAGAGTATTTGTAAACTTATTTCTCTCCTGCTACTACTGAAATGAGGGGGTCACCTTGTATTCAGGGTCGCCCTATAGCCAGGCAAATGCAGTACATGATAAATCAAGTTTATTTTGCAATTTCAAATTGAACAGTACAAATGTCCCTCTACTTTGGGACCTAAAAGATCTGCATCTCCAACCAACCCCACCAGATATTTTTAGAGATATCACAGACTTAACCCCCCCCATCTCTCCCTCCCAAGAATTTCCCAGTTGAATGTAGACCAACTGGAGAACCTTCATTGGGAAGTTGAGAAGAGAGATGACTCAGTTGGCACAGCATGTGAACTGGACATCACTGAGGACCGTGTCATCTCCGAGTCCTTGGGGTGTCCCCACCTTGGTGCGGATGCCACAGATCCCGTATCTGCAGGACGGGCTCCACTCTTCTTTTGACTCCATTGAAAGCAAAGAAAAAAGGAAGATCAGTCGGTCTGAGCACTTAAACCGGATGATGGCTTTGGCATTGTCATTTTTGCCACTGTGCCCGGGAATTTGCTCTGCTCTCAAGGAGAAAGCAATGAGGTTGCCGTATCGACACCATATAGGGGACGTCCATGAGCCCCACCTGAGAGAGAAGAATGAGAACATGGTAAATTGGGAAGAGAAAACGTCCTCAGACCTATTGCAGAGGAGACCTGACCTGTAGGACGGGGCACAGGACTTTACGTGAGGTCAGACCAATTACCTATATAGTGGCATCGCCCCTGTCCTACGTCCTTCTAGGGAGTAAAGGGGATCTCTAATAGTGTGAGAGTAAAGGAGATTTTAAATCTATAAGTGGTGTGACCTCCTCCCTTTATCTCCTAGTGATACCCCTCTCTATATACCCGGACACCCTGCTATCCACCCATCTGCCTTAATTTCCTTTCCTATACACCCCAACATTTTTCTGACCTCCTCACTGCATTATACACCCCAACATCCTGTCATCCTAATATATGTTTGGCAAGCTCTGTACATGTGAAGAAGAGACCTGTGAGGTTTGGAAAGCTCTGTACATGTTAAGAAGAGACATGTGAGGTTAGGAAAGATTTGTACTAGTGAAGAAGGGACCTGTGAGGTTTGGGAAAGCTCTGTACGAGTGAAGAAGAGACCTTTGAGGCTGTGCATATTCTGTGACTTTCTCACCTTCCTTCAGTAGACTGGATTAAAGTAGCATTCAGATTGTTGATTTCGATAACGCAGTACAGTCGGATCGCGCTCAGAGTCGTATTCTCACCGATCCTGTGCGTCTTTACCAACTGTATCAGGAAGATCAGTTTCAATGTATCAATCTCATATATAACTACTCATAACCCCTAAACACGTCCCTGTCATTCGGTCACTTTGCCCCTAAGTGCGACTGACCCTTTATCCCATTAAACACGTCCCTGTCATTAGGTCAATTTGCTCCTACGTGGGACTGACCCTTTAACCCATTAAACACGTCCCTGTTATTAGGTCACTTTACCCTTACGTTGTAATGACCCTTTAACCCATTAAACACGTCCCTGTCATTATGTCACTTTGCCCCTACGTGGGACTGACCCTTTAACCCATTAAACACGTCCCTGTTATTTGGTCACTTTACCCTTACGTTGTAATGACCCTTTAACCCATTAAACACGTCCCTGTCATTAGGTCACTTTGCTCCTACATGGGACTGACCCTTTAGCCCATTAAACACGTCACAGTCATTAGGTCACTTTGCCCCTACGTGGGACTGACCCTTTAACCCATTAAACATGTCCCTGTCATTAGGTCACTTTGCCCCTACGTGGGACTGACCCTTTAACCCATTAAATACGTCACTGACCTGACCAAATAATTTGCCTATGTTGCGTCTCAGATAAATCTGAATTGTGGGATATTAAAATGAGGGGCACTTTATGGGGTATAAGGGACACTTCTCAGAGCAAAAGCTCACTGCTTAGTGCCCAGCCCCCATAGTATCTGCTGTATCCCCCCATCCGCTATCATGTAATCACACAGGGGGGTCTATGCACAATGCAGTGATACTGTAAGGGGTTTTTAAGTGAGATAAATGCCTTATGGTGCAAAATTGCGTGCAGCGCGATTCACAAAGCAGTGATAACACTGCAGTATCGCACTTATAAGGCTTTTTATCACCAAAACACCGTCATTGATAAGAAAGCTGCGCCATAAATTGTGCCATAACGGCATTTATCTCACTTAAAAACACTTACTGTATCACTGCTTTGTGCACAGCCCCCATAGTGTCTCATATGGACAATGAAAGGGGGTTATCTAATACGTGGGGAGGGAGTATCGGCTACTTCTAAATACAGAGAGTAAAAAGTATAAATCACCGTTATAAAGGAGATTTTTGCCGTAATTAGCTGGCCTCTGAAGTAGTCCTGGCATAAGATTAAATATTTGACTGCACCTGCAAAATTAGATTGTAAATTCTGCGGGGCAATTAAAATATTGTGCCATCAAAATCCCATATACAGAAGCACATACATTGCCATGCAAGAAATCATATTATTATTACTGTATATATTTATCTCACCTTGAGAGAGAATCCTCTGGCACGGGAACCGACGGGACACATTTCAAGTGGCCCCCATTCACCCCATCCACCTCCGTTGGAGACATTGATGAGATCTGTAAAGTTCCCATGTCCGACTGAGAAGAGAGAGAGGAGGAGGAGGGATGAGAACGCCTGGAACATCATGGTGGGGTCTTGAGGAACTCAACTGGAGATGTCAAGAGACGGTGAGAAAAACTTCGGCAATGTAATAATCGGGAATCAGGTTTGCCGTTCAAATCAGCAATCTTTATTTCTTCAATCAGCTCAGCGATTCGGCAAGGATACAGCATACAAAATACTTCTATTCAAGGTGGCGAGTATCTAAGAAGGCAGTGGCGTATCCTGCGACAGCAATGTTTTATACCCTTAGATCAAAGAGATATACAACACTGTCTCAGCTAACTCGCTTTTGCCAACTAAATTACGTACTTATTTACATACTTGTTTTTCTGTTGTTACCATCAAGTAACTTATCTCAGGAACATTAGGAACTTATGTAAGGATGTGTGTTCAGTTGGTGTTTGACTCTGTGCAGTGAGAAGCCTGTGGAGTATCTGCAACAGTGTTGCAGTGTGTCAGAGCAGAGTGAGACAGGCAGTGGCTGATGTAATAGCTGTGTGTCTGTGCAGATTAAGGCAGAGAGGCTCCATGGAGAAACTAAAACTCCCATGAGCTCCTGGGCAGTCACCTGATGTAAAGAACCAATCAGAAGGCTAGGATGACGGGAGCAGGAAAGGGAAGCGTGGGGGAGAGACCACGCTAGTCAGAGGAGATCTGGACGGAGCTGAAGGAGGTAGTGTGAGTGCAGGGGGTCAGTGACCCGCCTGCATAGGCCAGCTATCCCCTCAGGCCCATAGGAGCATCCCCTGAGTCACAGTAGGCTGCTGTACCGTAGGGACGCCCTGTAGTGGAAGTGATTGTCACCCTACTATACATTAATTAGGGACAAAGCACAGAGTTGCGGCCGGGTGCAGTCATCTGGGACCAGACGGCTGGACACCACGACATCTGGAGGTCAAGGGTCGCAGGCATCGGATCCTTTGTGAAGAGGTACCGGTCACCGCCGTGACCGGAAGGTATATTGTAACAACAAGTGCACCAACACCGGTCATCTGGCGCTGATCCCGCCTTATGCTAAACTCTTTAGGGACACTAGCAAGTGGCTAGAGGACTGAGCCTATACCACATAATACAATAAAAGGACAATACTCTATAAGAGCGTGGCTGAGCCACTATTGTACAGGACAATATTCCTTAGAGGTGTGGCCGAGCCACTATAGTATAAGGACCGTAGCAGTTATAACGGTGTTAGGTATTGCTGCCAAGACTAGCATTATAGTATAAGAATATGTTATGTGTGATGTCATATAGAGTATAAGGTATGATTGCATAGTAAAACTTGGTTGCACGCACTGTGGTGGTATGTTTCTTGCCCAGGGTAATCTTGCATAACGGGGATCCTGGGTAAGTGGAGGCGCTGCGCTAGAATAGTTACCCCAGGCTCCCAGCTAGCGGAGGCTCAGATCTCCTGGAGCCGCAGGTTGTGTACAGTGACCAGTAGTCCCTTTGGGAGGCGTCAGAAAAAGGGCTACATTTGGAGGCGCTGCTGAGATCTTAGACCTGGGGTGCCCCATATATTTTTCTCAATTGTGCAACAAGTTTTTTTTCATCATGTTTGTGCCCTCGCAGCCTGAGGTGCGCAAGTGGGCCCAGCGGCATGAAATTCCCCTGACACGTGCTTTTGGCCTAGGACATGTTCCCGCCATCCTCTCCCTAGGCATCGTGACTGACCATGTCAGGAAACTCCCGCTCATGGACACTGCCCGAGTGCAAGATCACTATTACGACCGGGAACAGATTTGGCGCAAAATACTATATGTCACTGAACAGGATATATGCCCCAAAGCCCTGCCCTCAGTACTATTGCTACCCGAGGCTCCCGGCATACACTGTCCAATAGTGCAAGTGGATTCATCGAGCCACTGGCTGCGTCCACACCACAGAGGGGATATCCCGGCTCGTTAGGCGCCATCACTAGCAGCTCTGACCACACCCCTGAGAACAGTTTGAACCCTCGATGTCCTGCTGCAATGGGCCTCGGCACTTCGTTTACCCCCTCCGCCATGAGGCCCACATTAAGTAGAATCAGTATGTCAAGACTAGATGCCTACTCCCCAGCAGGGGGTGTAAATGTATATAATTGTCAAACACTGTATATATATATATATATATACTGTATATATATATATATATATATAAATATATATAAAAATATATATCAACATTTTAATTTATGGTGAGTGAAAAAGGCAACAGGAAACCTCCACCATATAGCATATAGCAAATTAAAAGATCGCTTGTGAGCACATTCACATGTCTTAGACAGGTTTGTAACCCTGCCTTTCACCATTATCACCTAGCGTACAGTGCTTCCACTGCAGCAAGGGATTCTGGGAAATGGCATGCAAATGAGCACACCATGTCACCTTTTGCCTGAAAACCATTTTTAATTTAAAAATTATAAAATAATAATTTATTAATTATTATTTTATTTTTTATTATATATTGTATAATTTATACATTATTATTTTATTTATTTTATAAATTATACCATATCATACAGGAATCTAACCCATTATGTTTCATATGCTAGTTCCAATTCTCTACCTGTACGCTACAGAGCAGTCCATTGCAAAGCCTGTTGTGTAGAGAATTGGTACTAGTATATGAAAGCTCCTGGGTTCGATTCCTGCATGTACAGTATATTATATAAAATGTATTAATGTTCAATTCCCACATGGGTGTATGTGTCCGTTTGCAATAAAGCATTGAATTGTATGTTTAAAAAAAAAAAAACCTCCTCTGTGCTCGAAAGTGTACGTAAGTGCGGCACGTGGACACAGCCATATGAAGCAGAGAGGAGAGAGCTGACAGCTGCAGAGAGGAGAGATGTAGATGCCGGTAAGTCCTCGCGTGGCAACATTTTATAACGCGATCCCGGTTATAACACGGTCTCATTATGTGGACCCCGTGGACCGCGTTATAACGAGGTTCAGATTTAGATAGATATAGATTGTATTGTATTGAATTGTATGTCTTTATTTATATAGCCCCAAAAGTGTACTCAGCGCTTCACAAAGAATACAGTACAGGGAATTAAAATGATACAAGAAGTGCAGCAAAATAAGACAATAGGAAAGGGAATCCCTGCCCCGAAGAGCTTACAATCTAAGAGGTATGGTGGGAGACTTACAGAAACAGCAGGTGAGGGAATTAGTGCTGTAGATGGGTGTGCTTGGCCACAATGGGTGGTAGGAGTGACTGAGTGTTGGACAGTAACCATGATTGCAGGCTGCTGGAATGCTTAACTTGTGGGGTGAGTTTTAAGGTTAGTGACTATTAGATCAGAAGGTTGACACCATTTACAGGGAAGAGATGGCAGGGAGGCGTGGGTGAGATCAGGTGGTTTCTTCATTCAGGCTTAGGGTAGATTCCCAGCAGCAGGAAGGAGCAGATAGAAGGTGTGAATAGAGGATTTGTGTGGGTGCTTTAAATAATGAGGTGTATAAATAATGGTGCAGTGGTAAGTGGGGAAATTGGAGAGAACAGAGACGTTCACAAAGTAGTGAGGAAACAGTAAGCAAAAAAAGCAATAGGGAGGGCATAGTGAGATGCAGGAGGAGACAGTCCAGGTATTGGAGGATAGGAAGAGTACAAAGAATCCCAGCTTTTAGAAAATCAAGTTCTCACAGCTGCAAAGTTGTTGTTGTGCAGAGTCCAGATCTTCCTCTAGATAACTATAGATAGATATAGTGATGTCTCCGTCATAGCGTAGGATCTTATGTCCCAGATTAAGGCAGAAAATTGAGTATTTCTCTATATGGGGTTTATTTACAGGGTTAAATTTTACACTAACAGGCCCACCGTCCCTTTAAGTCAAAACAAATCATAAAATAAACGACTACTCCTCTTAGGAGAATAACTATACATGCAGCTTCAGCCCTCACTAACTGGATGGACAGCTAAACTGGTTACCACCCCATAAACAGGTACTATTAGAGCTGAACATATATTGTACAGTCTCTGCACACAGCAATATAGGGTTTCTCTTATCTGTTACTCCAAGGTTATGGAGCTGATGTCCCCTCTTCAGCATGGTCTCACGTCCTTCCTTCCTAGGGGAACACTGATGCACCTGTTTATCAACTACCTCACAGATAACCACCTCCCTCCGGGTATCTTAGCATCACGTCTCTTGATATGAAATAAATCTCCCATGTTTATAAGATGCATAGTCAGTAAACCCATCCCCAGACAGCTGTTTACTGGCTATGCATCTTAACCCTGGCTGTGCTCAAAGCTGTGACCATGCAGCAAGCTTAAGCCTATAGGGAACCATGTTAATGGTTTTGAAGCAAAAACGTGGCACTGTGTGCTCATTTTCATGTCATTTCCCAGAATCCCTTGCTGCAGTGGATGTGCTGTCTCTCACACATACTAATACGTTTTTCCATCCCTATACACCAATAGGGACCACTAAGGATCCACACACATTTTTAGTTGTGCTACAAACTCTCACATTTCCACACCCACCCACACCATTTATATCCACTCCCACTCCACACACACCTTGTGTAAAGCACTGTATATACTGTGGGCTCTCCATTCATTTTTATTCACACTGATACACATACACACTCTTTCTTTCAGGTTTCAGAAACCTTTTGACACCTCTAGCCATAAAACACATCCACACCGGGGGAAGGAACAGCACAGATAACATTCCAATAGACACTGTTTTTAAGTATACCTTTTGCTTATTCATTGTAACATCGCCGGAAGAAGAGATCAGTGTATCTCAAAAGCTCGCACAAATAAAAGCATTTCGTTAGCCACAGAACGGTATCATCTATTTATTTTTTGATTATATATATATATATATATATATGTGATAAAAAATCACTGGCACTCCAATAGAAATTCAATAATGAATAGGTGCATGTCCCATATAAATAATAAAAGTATACATTACCGCATAGCAGCAAAAAGGGAGACAGCACTCAGGTGAATGAAAATAAATGTATTAAATACAGCACATAACTCCAACGTTTCGATCCCACAGGGGGATCTTCCTCAGGGTGGCTGCACCACCCTGAGGAAGATCCCCCTGTGGGATCGAAACGTTGGAGTTATGTGCTGTATTTAATACATTTATTTTCATTCACCTGAGTGCTGTCTCCCTTTTTGCTGCTATGCGGTAATGTATACTTTTATATATATATATATATATATATTTTTTTTTTTTACCGGCCACTCTAGCACAGAGACCTTCCACTCTACAGTCTTAAACTTCCAACTATGATTGCGTATACATTTGTGCATTTGCCAAGCTACTGTGCATAGTTGGGGCTCCCTAACTAGCGCTGGACATGTTCGATATTTACACTTTCTGCAGCGGCGCCCATGCATCATTCAGTCTGCGTGCTCTCTTGTTTTGCGTACAGTAGCGTGGATACTTATCCATGAGCGTGGCTGAATGCACTGTACACATGAGCTTTTGTTCTGGGGGGTGATACCACATTGCTTTAGGGGTAAATCACCAGCGTTGCTCTCCACTACCTCTCCGACTCACCACTGGGGACTTTTAAACTACACTATATATTTTTTCACATTTATCGGCGGTTTTTACAGGTAATAAAAGTTTTTATGGTTTTCAGTTCTGGGTTTAGTGGTCCTTTGGGAACTTTCTGTGGTACGTTCCTGTTAGGACCAATACACTGGCGACACACTTTATTCGAGCTTGGCTAGTCCCACGAATTCGGGTATACCCGGGTGTATTGAGGTTTGTGACTGTTTTCTGCCCGAGTGCATTGAGGTATTTTCCAAGCAGGGATTGAAGCATTTTATTCCCGCTGGCTGCAATAATGCACAGTATATATATATATACTGCATTACAATTCATGAATTTATGCCATCTGGTAGACACGCGAAGCATTGCAGCCTATTAAATCCTAATCATTATCATTTAACAGATCAGCCGCCCATCAGCCAGGCATGAACCCAGGCTGGGAAGGCAAATGCAACGGGGTTTGTCAGAGGTGAGGAGCGGCGCATTCCAGGTATCTGCCAGGTACATACCGGGTATTTGCTCGAATAAAGTGTGTCGGTGCAGTATGTCAGGCCAAAATCTGCACTCATGTTAAGCTTCCATTTTGTATGGTCATAACTAGCTAAGATTCTGTAGTCAGTCTTTTGCTGAAATATAATTCCTAAATGCACTCAGTTTCTGCCAAATTGCATTTCCTTTCTTCCTGGTCAGGATATTACTACAATACTTTTGTGTTGTCAATATCCTCATCTGTTAGTTAGAATATAATAGAATGGTTCTCTGCAAGAAGCAAAATAGTGTAATATAGTTGCTAAAGACTCAAGGTCTCTTTTGATAACAGACAATGAATAAGCTATGTATTCAGACATTGTTTGTATTGGAAAAGACACGTCCCAAAAGTCACGCCACTAATATGTCCTGCCCCTAAATCACGCCTCTAAGCATAGCAACGCCCAAGACACACCTAGGATACGCCTATGTTACGCCTATGTTACGCCTCTTACCAATATCTTCTTTTTTCTGTATAAAAGTCATTACCCTATGAGTAATAAACTGAGACAAAGGATTTGAAACCTGGCTTGCGTTACGTTTCATTTCGTTTGTCTACCAGGCCTGAAAATTTCATCAAAGATCGAAGATAACAGTGGCAGGGCGTGAAAGCTTCTCCGGGGAAGTCTGCTGCAAAATGAAGCAGATTGTGTATCCAGACACAAGGCTTCAGTTTTTCTTGGCAGAGGAAAGGCTCCTCTCAGTTCTGAAGCATAGGCGAGGAAATTAGGTCTTCCTTCAGTAATAGAAGGAGTTATAGGGAGCGGTTATATGGGGTAATAGGAGGAGTTATAGGGAGGGGGTATATGGGGTAATAGGAGGAGTTATAGGGAGCGATTATATGGGGTAATAGGAGGAGTTATAGGGAGAAAATACTGTATATAGGGTAATAGGAAGAGATATAGGGAGCGGTTATATGGGGTAATGGGAGAAGTTATAGGGAGGACGTACATGGGATAATAGGAGGAGATATAGGGAGCAGTTATAAGGGGTAATAGGAGTGATTATAGGGAGAGGTTATATGGGGTAATAGGCAAAGGTATAGAAAGAGGTTATATGGGGTAATTGGAGAAGTTAAAGGGAGCGATTATATGGTTTCATAGGAGTTATAGGGAGAGGTTATATGGGGTAATAGGAGGAGTTATAGGGAGGTGTTATATGGGGTAATAGGAGGAGTTATAGGGAGAGGTTATATGGGGCAATAGGAGGAGTTATATGGAGAGGTTATATGGGGTAATAGGAGTAGTTATAGGGAGCGGGTATATGGGATAATAGGAGGAGTTATAGGGAGGGGTTATATGGGGTAATAGGAGGAGTTATAGGGAGCGGTTATATGGGGTAATAGGAGGAGTTATAGGGAGCGGGTATATGGGGTAATAGGAGGAGTAATAGGGAGAGGTTATATTGTGCAACATTAGGAGTTATAGAGGGGGGTTATATGGAGCAATAGAAAGAGTTCTACAGAGGAGATAAATTAATTGAAATATTTCAAATGTATTCCTTCATTTTATATAAGATTAAAATTCAATTTTATTTCACAATTTCAATTTTGGGCCCTAAAAGATCTGCATCTCCAATCAATTCAATCAGTTATATTTGAAGATGCCACAGGCTTAGCCCCCCCCCCCAACCCTCCCTCCCAAGACCTTCCCACTTTAATGTAGACCAACTGGAGACCCTTCATGGGGAAGCTGAGAACAGAGAAGACTCAGTTTTTACAGCAGGTGAACTTGACATCATTGAGGGCCGTGTCATCTCTGTCTCCTTGTGGTCCCTCCACCTTGGTCTGGATGCCACAGATCCCTATTTCACAGAACTGGCTCCACCCTCCATATGTCCCCCACCAGAGCCCAGATCCCTCTAGTATCGTTTCGTCTGAGCACTTAAATATGATGTTGTTGGCGGCGGTGTCGTCACCGTCCCCCTGAGGTGGCTCTACTCTCAAGTTGAAAGCGACGAGGTTGCCGTTGGGACACCGCACAGGGGAAGTCCACGAACCCCACCTGAGAGAGAAGAAGGAGGACGTGGTTAGTGGTGAAGAGGAAACTTCCTAAGTGCTTCTGCAGAGGAGACCTGACCTGTAGGACGGGCACAGGACTTTAGGGGTGGTCTAACCAAGTATCTATATAGTGGCATTGACCCTGTCCTACGTCCTTCTGGGGAGTAAAGGAGATTTCTAATAGGGTGAGAGCAAAGGGGATCTCTAATAGGGTGAGAGTAAAGGGGATTTCTAATAGGGTGAGAGTAAAGGGGATCTCTATTAGGGTGAGAGTAAAGGGGATCTCTAATAGGGTGAGAGTAAAGGGGATCTCTAATAGGGTGAGTAAAGGGGATTTTTAATCTGTAAATGGTATCACCCCCTCCTTTTATCTCCTAGTGATACTCCTAGTGATACCCCTTTATATATCCAACCACCCTTTCCAATATCCCAACTGCCTTATTTTACTTCCCTATGCACCCCAACATTTTTCTAACCTCACTGCCTTATATGCCCTTCCCTATGTGTCATGGAACAAGAACTACATTTTTGGTTCACCCCCCTCTCCCCTTTGCAGCTTCTGCCTGTCAGTTCTTATTTTCAGCTGCATGGAGTTTGCACACACACACTGTGCCTGTGTCATATGCAACAATGTTGCATTTCTTGCCTCTGGGCACGCTATCAGTGAGCTGCTACTGCCGCCTCCCCAGTCCTCTTAGGTAATGGGCTTTCCCATTTCCCCCCCTGTTCTTGCTGACAGTTGGTATAGTCTCACTTCCCATCTAGTGTGACCCTTGCTCCTCACTTCCTTTTCACCCTGGACTCTGAGTGAGTAACTGCCTGCTATTTACACCAGCAAGGCCTTTTCGTTTTACACTGTCTCACCATTGATACACTGCACATCAGACAGAGAAGCACTCTCTACCAACATTACATCCACAAGCACCTATCTCCCTGTGATTTCCCTCAATAAAATTAAGAAAGAGAAAAGGACTTGTTTGTGCTTTGGAAGAGGTGGGACACGAGTTAAGCTAACTGGAGTCATTCATACACCATTCGTGACCATGGTTCCGGGATACTATGCACCCCAACATCCTGTTATACTTATATATGTTTTCAAACCTATGTACATGTGAAGAAGAGACCTGTTAGATTTGGAAAGCTCTGTACATGTGAAGAAGAGACCTGTGAGGATAGGAAAGCTCTGTACATGTGAAGATGAGACCTGTGAGGTTAGGAAAGCTCTGCACATGTGAAGAAGAGACCTGTGAGGTTTGGAAAGCTCGGCACGTGTGATGAAGAGACCTGTGAGGTTTGGAAAGCTGTAGATAATGTTATGTGAGGCTCACCTTCCTTCAGTAGACTGGATTAAATATTCATTACGATTGTTGTTGCTAACACAGTGCAGCCGGATCCCGTTCAGAGCCGTATCATCCCCCTTCCCCTGATTCCCTTCCACCTGTATCAGGAAGATCAGTTACAATGTGTCCATCTCATATATAACTACTCATAACTCCTCAACCCATTAAACACGTCCCTGTCATTAGGTAACTTTGCCCCTACCTGGGACTGACCCTTTAACCCATTAAACACGTCCCTGTCATTAGGTAACGTTGCCCCTACGTGGGACTGATCCTTCAACCCATTAAACACGTCCCTGTCATTAGGTAACTTTGCCCCTATGTGGGACTGACCCTTCAACCCATTAAACACGTCCCTGTCATTAGGTCCCTTTGTCCCTACGTGGGACTGACCCTTAAACCCATTAAACACATCCCTGTCATTAGGTCACTTTGCCCCTACGTGGGACTGACCCTTTAACCCATTAAACACGTCCCTGTCATTAGGTCACTTTGCCCCTACGTGGGACTGACCCTTTAACCCATTAAACACGTCCCTGTCATTAGGTCACTTTGCCCGTACGTGGGACTGACCCTTTAACCCATTAAACACGTCCCTGTCATTAGGTCATTTGGCCCCTACGTGGGACTGACCCTTTAACCTATTAAACACGTCACTGTCCTTACCATATAATTTACCTATGTTGCTTCTCAGATAAATCCTATTTGCGGGATTTTAGAATAAGGGGGCACTTTATGGGGTTACGGGTGACCCTGCTCTCGATAAAGGAACATATCTAAATGGGGTAAGAAGGCAGCAGTTGGGGCAGAACGGAGTTATGGGGCAATTCTTAGAGAGCTGATCACAACAGCCATAATTAAAGGGAATGGAAACCGCAGGAGGGTGTTATAGTGAGGTTTGAGATTAAGGGGATTCTAATAGGGGGAGTAAGGGGGATATCTTAATAGGGGGACTAAGGGGGATTCTCATAGAGAGAGTAAAAGGAATTCTAATAGGGGAGTACGTGAGATTCTTATAGGGGCAGTAAGAGGGATTCTAATAGGGGGAGTAAGGGGGATTCTAATAGGGGGAGTAAGGGGGATTCTAATAGGGGGAGTAAGGGGGATTCTATTAGGGGGGTTAAGGGAGATTCTAATAGGGGGAGTAAGGGGGATTCTAATAAGGGGAGTAAAGGGGATTCTAATAGGGGGATTAAGGGAGATTCTAATAGGGGGAGTAAGTGGGATTCTAATAGGGGGGTTAAGGGAGAATCTAATAGGGGATTAAAGGGGATTCTAATAGGGGGATTAAGGGAGATTCTAATAGGGGGGAGTAAGGGGGATTCTAATAGGGGGAGTAAGGGGGATTCTAATAGGGGGGAGTAAGGGGGATATCTAATAGGGGAGTAAGGGGGATTCCAATAGGTGGAGTTAGGGGAATTCTAATAGGGGGAGTTAGGGGGATTCTAATAGGGGGAGTAAGGGGAATTCTAATAGGGGAGTTAGGGGGATTCTAATTGGGGAGTAAGGGGGATTCTAATAGAGAGAGTAAATGGGATTTTAAAAAGGGGGTGGAGTAAGGGGTTTTCTAATAGGGGGAGAGTAAAGTGAATTTATAATAGGGGAGAGAATAAAGGGGATTTCTAATAGGGACAGAGAATGTAAAGGGGATTTCTAATAAGGTGAGAGTAATGTGGAATTCTAATACAGAGAGTAAAGGAGATTTTTTATGGAAAATGAACGGGGTTTTCTAATAGGGTGGAATAAAGGATCCTTTTAATAGGTAAAGTAATGGGGATTTCTAAACAGGGGATTTCTTATTGGGGGAATAAAATGATTTCTAATGGGGGAAATTAAAGGAGATTTCTAAGAGGGAAAAGGGGTTTTGTCTGATATAAGATGGTAAAGGGGATATGTAATAGGAAGAGTTTAGCGCATTATTTATGGTGAAAGCACAAGGGAATTCCTAACACAAAGATTAAAAAACATCATTCACAGTTTTAAATATAACGGAGATGTATTTGCGGTAAGGTGCTGGCCTCTGTCTTGGTCTTTGGATAATTTAATTGATGTCACTCCGGCTGCAGAATTAGCTTTTGAATGCTGTGCAGCAGGGACTCATTGTGACGGCAAAATCCCATACACATCACAACATACATTGCCACGCAAGAAATAATATTATTATTATTTTTATATATCTCACCTTGAGATCGAATCCTTTGGCATGATAACCGTTGGGACAATATTGATAATCCCCCCATTTCCCCCAAGGACCTCCGTTGTAGACATAGAGGACAGGGGGAGTCTGCCCGTATCCTACTGAGAAGAGAGAGAGAAGGAGGAGGGATGAGACCGCCTGGAACATCATAGAGGGTTCTTGAGGATCTCAACTGGAGATGTCAAGAGATGTCAACTGCATTGACTATTTATAGAAGTAAAGAGACCTCATAATAACGACGTGTTCAATGAGTTGGAGAACCACATAGAAATTGCCTACAAGGTCACGACAACCTTGTGCTTGGTTGACAGGGCAGAGAACAATGGACAATGTGTAACTCCTGGATGTTAGCCAGTGGAAGGAAGCCAGGGAAGGTAGACCACGAGTTGATTGAACTCCACCATAAATAAAGAGCTGAAGAGCATCCCCATCTCCCCGTACGTGAGACCCTCCAGGAGACAAGATGCGGATCTTGGCATCTCTCTAGCCTCTTCTCTTTCCTCAGTGGCCCAATGGGGGAAATTGTGTGAGTTGGGATCCATTAGCAATGTGTCCAGAAAAACTCCTGGCCGAAGGTGACGTGTACGTGGGGTGGGAAATCTAAACATGGTTTATACAACTGTTTCATATCAAACAAAGATCTGTCAGCTTCATCTTAAAGCTCATCGTGATAAATATACACAAAATCATTATTTTATTAATAGTTAGAGAGACCTGATCTGATTAGACGCAGGGTTGCACGACTACATGCCTAGGGTCCACTCTGGTGGGATGTTGCTGGGCAGGATATAAAGTGTATGAAGGGGTGCCCGTTTTATATTGGGGCTGAGGGACTGGTGGTGTCACGAGGTAGAGGCCCTGTGACGCAAAGCGGGGAGCATACAGTGGCCGCAGCAGAAGATGGGGTTAACTCGGAAGAGGAGGTGGCATCACAGGACAGATGGGCGGTGGCGGACCCAAGGCTAGGCGTGGAGGTAATGGAGTGGCCGTCAGGAGAGATGGACTGTCAGAAGGGTAAGTTAGGGCAAGAATGCCGAGGGAGAAGAGACAGTGATGGCACTGGCTCCAAGGGAGGTGAGCATGGAGCTGCAGGGTGAACTGGAGAAAGGAGAATGTAGGTGGCACCTAAAGGCATCCTGTGAGGATCTCTGTGGCAGCCAGTGGAGGTGGGCCCCACTTCGGAGAGAGCAGGGCGAGGGTGAATAATGCCCCCCCAAGCTGGTCGGCAAAAGAAGACCTGCAGGTAACAGCAGCAGCAGAGAAGGCAGGAGCATTGTGAGGGAGCCACCTCATGGCAGCAGAGGAACTGTGGTCTGCAGAAGGACTCTGGAGAAGATCTCATCCCTTGCAGAGATGGATCCAATTATGTGAACAAGAGTCTCCGGTGGGAAGGGGGTCTGCCTCCTTGTGTAACGCAGCAGTGAATAAGAGCAGGTTTTTCCGTGGATAAGGAGGGAGGAGTGGAATAGGGGTGGTGGGCGATTAGAAGCGGGTCAATGTATTTTTAGTTCAGGGTTTGGGGGGTTTCAGGAGAAGCGTGCAGTTAGAGGGGTTTAGGGAGGCTAGGTATGGTAGGTAGAGTGGTGTTGGGGATTCTCCTGTGCGCATGCACGAAACTAAGGTGGGCACCGCTGGGCCTAGTGGCTCCAGTAGTACTACGCCGCCACAGAATAGTGAGGATCATCGTCCGGTGTCACAGGTTCCTGGATTCGTGGGACGCAGTGTGCATGTTTGGGCGGGAAAGGGGGGGGCTGGTCAGTGAGGGTATTCTCGGGATGTTGAGGGAAATTGTAGGAAACTTGGGGGCGGTAGGGTCCAGCGGGGCAAGGTCAACAGTCTTTTGGCATATTAGGGGCAGTGGGTAACATTTCCGGGTTGTGGATTGGCAGTAATTTAATAGGAGGGGAGATCTGTGGATTGTGGTGACAGCCTCTTGGGGGGGGGACGGTGGGGGTAGGAGGGCAACAGAAGCAGTGGCCTTACTAGTACTGGTGGGGTCACCAGGGCAAGGATAGCGGGTATGGTAGGGGTTTTGGCAGGGGTTAGGTCAGCTAAGGAGTTACAGCGGCGGAAGCAGTGGAAGGGGTTACAACATCACGTTGGGGATCCACCTCACACTCACGGTTAAGGAGTGCATATGAAAAGGGGAGAATATTTATAGTCTAATATTGTTGTATGATTATAGGGAGAGTCCTATGTCAGAAAAGAAGAGGGTGGAAAGGGCTGAAGGATTGACAGGAGGCCACAGGTAAGGCCTGCCCTGTCCGGGGTGGAGAGCATTGTAAGGATGTCCTCTTGGCTCGACCGCTATCCCAATAAAGGAGCGAATGAATTGTTGAGATCCGGTTTCTCAGAGGGATTTTGGATTCATTTTTATAAAGGTGGACGTACCTCCTTGCACGAGGAATCATAAATCCTTGGATGAGCAGGTGGAAATAGCCAGGGCCAAACTAGCGGACTTCAAGTCACCACTGGAAGAGGTGTTCCCATTGGGGGCAGCGCCCAAAAATGAGCCAGAGGAGTTTAGGCTGATTCATCATCTCTCCTTCCCGGCCGGACAATTAATGACGAGATTCGTAGGGACCTTTGTAGTATGGACCTGTGCTTTCATTCTTAATCCCTTCAGTCAACATCTGCGTTGCCTCCAAGATGGATGCCTGATGGGGTTCCCAAAGAACTGCTCCCCCCTCCACATAACCAGCGTGCTAAGGGTTAATCTCTGCGTTTGCTTACTGCTGTGTTTTGTCAGCCCCACCCTCTGGAATGCTAATGCCCTGGAGGACAAAAGGACCCTGAAATCACAGCTGCATTTACTCTGAAACCCTTCAGTCTACATCTGCGGCGCCCAAATGGCTTACCGCCGAAAGGCAGCCAAAGGGTGTGAGACGTTTGCTTCTGTTCGCTGATATTTGTTGGTGTTAAAATTGCTGTATTACAATCTGAAACTCACCAGCCCTTTTATCCCTCGCCCCCCATTTTCCAACTGTAACTGTCCATGAAATTTCTGCGAATTTAATGTATATCCTCTATTTATTTAATGTACCCATGTAGTGTTATAACTCTGTGCCCAGGACATACATGAAAACGAGAGGTAACTCTCGATGTATTACTTCCTGGTAAAACATATCATAAATATAAAAATATAAATATGTAGTGGGCAGTACGCTTGTTTTGATAAAGCCAGAGAAACGATTAGAGAGTGTGGAGTGGGGGCAGCTAGCTAAGGTGGACGTAGAGTCAGCGCTGAGGCTGTTGGTGGTGCATCCTAGATGTTTCACTTATTGGCCAGCGCCCTTGAGGGGGGCTTATTTCGTTGACATTGTCTCCCAATGGAGTGCTCATTGTCATGGTTCCATTTTGAGATGATTAACACTTTCCGAGTGGGTCAGTAAGGGATACGTCTAGACTGGGTGTAGTACTGCATTATGTTGACAATGTCCTCTTTGTGGGCAGGACAGGATCTGATACTTGTAAGCACTTTTGTGTGGGTGTTTCAGGAGCTGATGGGAAGAGTCAGAGTCCTCTTGGCCTGGGAAAGTCAGAGTGATGCGCCCGCATCATGCCTTAGTTATCAGGGAATCGAGCGAGGTAGACACAGTTGAGATGGTGTAAAGGCGCCCGCAGGATAAGATAGTCAAGTTAGTGGGGTTGGTGGCAGAGTTGAAGGGTAGGAAACAGGCTCCAACAAAACTTTTACAGTCTGTTTGGGCACCTTCATTGTGTACTTCCAATGGGTATGGGTACCTCCATTGTGTACTTCCAATGGGTAACAGGTTCAGTCAGTGATCTTTTTTTTTTTGTAAATTATTTATGATCAATATTTTTATAACATTTTACATATAAAGCACAAAACAACTTAAAAACAGAAAAAAATACAAAAAAAGACATATCAGAGTTTTCACACTTTTTCACTCTGCTGTCTACAGTCAGTAATACTCAGTAATACTCAGACCTATTGTATAATAACATATAAAATGAGTCGCACATTAGGGTACCGGGTATATTGTAAGCTCCTCGGGGCAGGGACTCCTCTTCCTTAATGTTCTGTTTGTCTAATGCACTTATTCCCATGATCTGTTATTTATATTATCTGTTATTTATTCAATTACCACATGTATTACTACTGTGAAGCGCTATGTACATTAATGGCGCTATATAAATAAAGACATACAATGCAATACAATATTACCTGACAGCATTAATAATAAAAAAAACAAACACAAAACAAACGATCCCAAAAAACTGACAAATAAAAATTAGAAAATGATTGGGATTAAATAAAAATAAAAAAAATACTAGAAACAAGTCAATCCCATAAATAGTAGTCCGGATTATCCTTATTATTATTATTATTATTATTTTATTATTCTCACTATGGCAAAGTGTGTCCCCTTTCTGACCCTCTCACACTGTTCTATTAGCAGTAATCTCTGACCATGGCACCCGAGGGTGTTCACATTGTGACCTCATGCCATTGGTTATACTTGATAGTTGTTCCATTTCCATGCCCTCCCACACTCTCGACTCCCATTGCCCCATAGTGGGCGCCTCCAGCTTTTCCCAGTTGGCAGCGATGGCGCCTCTTGCTGCATTTAGCAGGTGTATTTATAAAGATTTCCTAATTCTGTGCCCCTTGACCCCTTCTCTGCTTAGCAGTGTAATACTCAGGTCTTTGGGGATTCTGATCATGGTAATATTAAAAATCATCTGCTCTAATATCATATCCCAAAACCGCTCTATTATCTTACACTCCCACCAGATATGAAGCATTGTTCCCACCTCTTCACACCCTCTCCAGCACTTATTGGAAGTTCCTGGGTAGCTTTCGTTCATTTTTTTGTGGTGTGTAATACCACCGGAACATTATTTTATGTACATTTTCCAGATTATTCATTGATATCGAGGAAGAGTTGGCATTACTTCACATCTGTGTCCACAGTGTACCCAGCTCTTTTTCCCAGGTTAGTACAAACCCTGGTTTAGATTCAATATTAAATTCCAGCAATGTTCTATAGATATACGATATATTATGCCCGCCTGCACCCAGCAAGACCAGCCCTGTTTCAAAAGGGTTCAGCACCCTTGATGTGTTTTTTCTTTGTTTGTTTTTTCGTTCTTATAATATCAAATGTTTATATATTGCCATCTCTCCCCGTATTTAACTTTGAACTGGTCCTGAAAGTGCTTAAAACATCTGGTCTTACCCGTACCCCATCAGATCTCCCAGCCTAACTACATCCGCTTGACTCCATTTCTTTAATATTCTGGAGTCGAGCCCTGGGGGGGAAATCAGGGTTCCCACATATTGGGGTTAGAGGGGACGGGAACGTGGAGATTCTCTCATCTTTAGAAATTTCGTCCCATGCACTTAGTGCTGCGCCAATAGTGGGGATCTCGTAAAGACCTCTAGGGCTATCTGTCTTCCTAAGCCATGGAGCCTTAGTCTATCTATTTCTTTGCAATAATTATTTTCATTTTCCAACCAGAGTTTATTTTTTAGTACAGTGAAACCATTCAAACAGGGCGTTCACTCTTAGCGTGTAGCGAGATAATATTTGTTGATGTTTGGTAGCCCTTGTCCCCCTTGTGAATTATCTTTGCAATTTTTTAGTATTGGTCCTTGGCTTTTTACATTTACAAATAAATGTATTAATTATACTTTGAAGCGTAGTAATAAGGGGTCAGTCCCTCCTAGGGGCAAAGTGTACAAATGGCAGTGACATGGTTAAGGGGTCAGTCCCTCCTAGGGGCAAAGTGTACTAATGGCAGTGACATGGTTAAGGGGTCAGTCCCTCCTAGGGGCAAAGTGAACTAATGGCAGTGACATGGTTAAGGGGTCAGTCCCTCCAAGGGGCAAAGTGTACTAATGACAGTGACAAGTTTAAGGGGTCAGTCCCTCCTAAGGGCAAAGTGTACTAATGGCAGTGACATGGTTAAGGGATCAGTCTCTCCTGGGGAAGAAGTGTATTAATGGCAGTGACATGGTTAAGGGGTCAGTCTCAGTCCCTCCTAGGGGCAAATTGAACTAATGGCAATGACATGGTTAAGGGATCAGTCTCTCCTGGGGACAAAGTGTATTAAAGGCAGTGACATAGTTAAGGGGTCAGTCCCTCCAAGGGGACAAGGTGTATTATTGCAGTGACATTATTTTTTTAAACCTTTATTTATTAGCAGGCTTTGTAACAATACAATGAGGTGCATTTTTACATATACACAATTAGCAGAGCAGTGCAACATAACGACATACAAACATAACATACATATCATGTGCGCATACATATATACATGAGAAAAAGAAGCTACTGTATGTAGCAGATCATTAATAACTAAGATAATATTATTAATAGGTACGTATTAAATACACTTACAATTGATATAAAAATGCGAAACAGTACTATGTGCGTCTACTCAATGGTAAAATATAAAAAAAATGTATACAGAGACAGACAGTACAGGCAACAAAAAACATAGAACCAGTCCCTTCAAAGTCCAATGGGCTATGCTTCAGGTAGAGGGGTGCTTGGCAGCTTTCAAATGGATGAACCACATCCAGAGGTAAATCTAAGAGGGAGAGAGAAAAAAAGAAAGTGCATGCCTGTAGGCAGACGCTCACAGAGGTATGCAAGGGAGACTGATAATAGTGAAATTATATAAGCCTTTTATTGCGCCTGTTTCCTTAACATCAGGAAACTATCCAAACCAGGGGTAAACAAAGCTTCTATTCACTTGGGAGTATTTCTAGTGAAATACTATGCAGTTCACAACTCCCTTAGATAAGCATGTCTCCCAGCCCCAAACATATAGCATGAATTAAGCAGATATAAGAAGTCTCATAAATGAAAGTCTTATCTGTTCCTTGTGGTGTGGAGGGAACATCTTCTCTGTCCCTGGTTCAGCTCCCTTTTCCTCAGGGTGTGTCAGCGTTCAGGATTAGAAGTTCCCCTGTGCCTTGAAAGCAGCTCTGCTGTTTCTTCTGGCAGGGCTCAAGACTGTTTGTCTCCAAGTTCAGCTCAGGTGTGAGCTAAGGAGTCTCACTTTCTGTCTCAAAAGACAGGCTTTTCTAAGCCATCTAATCAGGCAGGTGGTGTTTGTTAATTGACTACCAGCAGTTAACCACCACACTGCTGGATTAGAGGCACATTACCTGAACATGGATAACTCCCCTGTTACAATGCCCCATAGCATAAAAAAATTACCTTTAATAGTGGTAAAAGCGGAAGGGGGGGGTGGAAGGCTCACTCACAAGGGTAGATACAATAAAGGCAATTGCGAATAACAATATCACCGTGAAACATGCAATCCCGCAATGGAAATCCTCCCTGAATAGAACATAATCATATATATAAGGACCAGCACAGATAACATTCCAATAGACACTGTTTATAGTGTAGCTTTTGCTTGCTTCATTCATTGTAACATCGCCGGAAGAAGAGATCAGTGTATCTCGAAAGCTCGCACAAATAAAAGCATTTCGTTAGCCACAGAACGGTATCATCTATTTATTTTTTGATTATTGAAGCTCGGCTAACACGGTACTGATACCTCTACATATATATATATATATATCCTCCCTCTCCTCTCTCAGTTCTACTCTACACCCTGACAACCTGGTCAGGAACTACAACTCTGCCTTATCCTCCTCTCTTGATCTACATGCCCCGCTATCACTCTGCCGTCCTCACCCTTCTAACCCCAGACCCTGGTTAAATTCCCACACGCGCATGCTGCGTTCCTCCACTCGTTCCTCTGAACGCCTCTGGGGGAAATACTCATACTCTCGCAGACTTCCTTCACTACAAATTTATGCTGTCCTTTTTCAACTCTGCCCTCTCTCAAGCTAAAAAAAAAAAAATTCTTCACTAATCGAGATGCACATGTCTAACCCACGCCGACTCTTCTCTCTCTTTGACTCCCTACTCAGACCACCCTCTGCTGCCTCTTTTTCTTCCTCCATCTCACCTCAAGACTTTGACGACTATTTCAAGGAAAAGGTAGAATCCATACACCAGAACATCCCCTCTGTTTCCTCCTCCCATCCTACACCTCTTTCTAACTCTCCTCCTGCCTTCCTTGACGCTTTATCCGCTGTCTCAGAGGAGGATGTGTCGCTGCTGATCTCTTCTCCCTCTACCACTTGCCCTCTTGACCCCATTCCCTCCCATCTCCTAAAACCTCTTGCTCCTACTATAATCCCTACGCTCACACACATTTTTAACTCTTCCCTCTACTCTGGTACCTTTCCCTCTTCCTGCAAACATAAAACAGTTATACCATTACTCAAAAACAGCAAGCTTGACCCTACCTGTCTTTTTAACTATTGACCTGTCTCCCTCCTGCCTCTAAACTCTTTGAACGACTTGTATTCTCTCGCTTGCACCACTCTCAACACCTATTCTCTCCTAGGCCCTCTACAATCTGGCTTCCGCACTGCTCACTCCACTGAAAAATGCTGACAAAGACAGAGGTCATTACACTTTGCTAATATTACTCAACCTCTCTGCAGCATTTGATACTATGGACCACCCTCTTCTCCTTCATATTCTCTATACTCATGGTATCCATAACAAAGTTCTATCCTGGATTTCCTCTTACCGCTCCCATCGTACTTTCAGTGTCTTTTTTGCTAACACCTCCTCCTCTATCGATCTCTCTGTGAGGGTACCCCAGGGCTATTCTTCACCTGATGAAGCTTAAGGAATAATTGAAATGCGTAGGGTTTGACTAGGTGGCGCTGTATTCTCTAGTTCAGAGGACTGCAAGGACTGTAAGCTGTTTTTTCCTGGCATATGGCCAGAGACGATGCGGTAGACGTCAGACGCGAGACGTCAGTTTTGGGCATGAGAACCCGGAAGGAATGAGAGGATCACGGACGCGGGGAGCCCTGTTGTTGCAGGCGACGGCAGTATTCCCGAGACGCGGATCCTAAGCCGGCAGCCCCTGATGAGTGATCACCGGAAAAGACAGCTGGAGATCATATGGTGACTCCCATGAGAACGTGCGTGTCGTGGATATCTGTATTGATGAGACAGTGTCCCTATCGTGGTGAACTTACCCTTTCACTCCCCTGATGCTGCACTTCCATTTCCTTACCTGTAAGTAGGAATAGGGGCTTGTGGCCTCTTCTCCCTCTTTCACCTGCCCCCTTAACCCCATTCCCTCACATCTACTAAAATCTCCTAAAACCTTTTTTTCTTTATATATTCCCTTCGCTCACACACATTTTTAACTCTTCCCTCTACTGTGGTACCATTCCCTCCTCCTTCAAACATGAAACAGTTATACCATTACTCAAAAACAGAAAGCTTGACCCTACAATTTGGCTTCCGCACTATTCACTCCACTGGAACAGCCCTCACTAAAATAACTAATGACATCCATGCTGCCAAAAACAAAGGGTCATTAAACCCTGCTAATATTACTTGACCTCTCTGCAGCATTTGATACTGTGGACCACCGTCTTCTCCTTCACATTCTCCATACTCGTGGTATCCGTAACAAAGCTCTATCCTGGATCTCCTCCTACCTCTCCCATCGTACTTTCAGTGTCTCTTCTGCTAACACCTCATCCTCTATTGATCTCTATATTGGGGTACCCCAGGGCTCTGTCCTGGGACCTCTCCTCTTTTCTCTTTACACACTCTCTAGGTGACATAATCACATCTCTTGGTTTCAAATATCACCTCTATGCTGACGACACACAAATATACTTTTCAACCCCTGACCTTACACCTGCTGTACAGACCAAAGTTTTTGAATGTCTCTTTGCTATAATATACTGGATGGCTCTCGGCCGACTTAAACTTAACATGTCAAAACTGGAGCTCCTCATATTTCCTCTCAAACCTGGCCCTACTTCCTCCTTCCACATTACTCTTGGAAGTACTATCATACACCCAGTAGCACAAGCACGCTGCCTAGGGGCCAAACTCGACTCGTCTCCCTCATTTACTCTCACATTAAAAAGGTAGCTTAATCCTGTCGTTTTTTCCTTCGCGATATTACAAAGATACGCCCTTTCTTCGGTTGTTCCACTGCTAAAACTCTGACACAGGCCCTCATTCTCTCCCGTCTCGATTACTGTAACCTCCTGCTGTCCGGCTGTCAGGGTCTTCCTAGACATCTTGCTCCCAGCCGCAGTTCCTTTGTCTGTCCACCGGTTGCGCTGCTTTTTCTGTCTGTTCTGGGTTTTCCTCTGTCTGTCTCCTCTTGGTTTCTCCTGTCCTCTGTCTATGCCTGCAATTATAGTTTCCTGTTCCTCTTTGCCTTTGTTTTGTGTTCCTGACTCCCTCACCTGATCTGTTCCGTCCTGTTCTGTATAGTCCTGTTTCATATTAAAGGTCCTTGCATACAACTGGCCTGTCCCCATTTGTCCCGATCCCTTGCCCAGTCCTTTTCCCGTGTCCAGTCCTGTTGCCCTGGTCCTGCCCTCCTGCTGCCGACCCCTGCCTGTGACCCCAACTACGATTCCTGCTGCCTGCCATGAACCCTTGCCTGTGACCCCGACTAGCCTTGCCTGCCCCCAGCTTTTCTGGCCATCGAGGTCCAACTTGCACCTGGAGTCTGTGACACCGTCCTTCCTGCCTCTCACCTGTGTCCCCTACAATCTATCCTAAAAACTGCTGCCAGAATCACTCTACTCTTTCCTAAATCTGTCTCGGCGTCTCTCCTCTTGAAATCCCTCTCCTGGCTTCCTATCAAGTCCCACATCTCGCACTCAATTCTCCTCCTCACTTTTAAAGCATTAGGCCTCGGTCCTGCTGCGCTCGTTGGCGCAGGCGGCTATGTCGCAAGTTCCCCACCAGCAGGGGAATCCTCGCGAGCCGGTCCCGGTCCCCCCTGGCGGCACAGCTGACTACACTCTGTGGCGCGTCAGCCGTTAGGAGACACAAGAGAATGGTGTTTCCTAGCGTTGACTCGTCACGTGGTGTGGCTGTGAGCCAATGGGGAGGGGAGGCTTCGGGAGGAGGAGAGGCTTCGGGGAGCGGGGAGGAGTGTGGATTGAAAGCAGGTGAGTGCCTGTCTGTGTGTGTGTCTGAGTGCGTGCGTGCCTGCCTCTGTCTGTGTATGTGTGTGCCTGAGTGCGTGAGTACCTGCCTCTGTCTGTGTATGTGTGTGCCTGAGTGCGTGAGTGCCTGCCTGCCTGTGTGTGTGTGTGTGTATGTGTGTATGTATGAGTGCCTGCATGTGTGTGTGTAGCAGCTCCAGCCCGAGTCCGTGGAGGGAGGGGGGAGAGTAGCAGCTCCCTCCTGCAGCCCGTGGAAGGAGGGGGGAGGGAGAGTAGCGGGTCCCTCCTGCAGCCCGTGGAGGGAGGGGGGGGAGAGTAGCGGGTCCCTCCTGCAGCCCGTGGAGGGAGGGGGGGGTGAGTAGCAGCTCCCTCCTGCAGTCCGTGGAGGGAGGGGGGGAGAGTAGCGGGTCCCTCCTGCAGCCCGTGGAGGGAGGGGGTTGAGAGTAGCGGGTCCCTCTGCTCAAGCCACGCCCTCCCTCCCTGTCAAACCTCCCACTCCCGCCCACCTCCCGCTCTGGCTCCCGCTCCCTACAGACCGCATATCGCGGTCTGTGTATCTCAGCGCACCACCTGTCAGCAGTGCGCGTGCGCTGACTCTGGGAGCGGGGCCTTAGCCTTACACTCCTCTGCCCCTCCTTACATCTCAGCCCTAATTTCTCACTATACACCATCCCGACTCTTGCATTCCGCTCAAGGATGTTTTCTCTCCACCCTTTTGTATCTAAAGCCCTCTCCCGCCTTAAACCTTTCTCACTGACTGCCACACACCTCTGGAATGCCCTTCACCTCAATACCCGACTAGCACCCTCTCTATCCACCTTTAAGATCCATCTTAAATCACACCTTAACGAAGCATATGAGTAGCACCATGGCTAATACTATACACCTCATACATAAACCTTACCCCCCTGCAGACGCACTTACCAGAACGCCCTCCTACTGTCTTTTTACGTTCCTCCTACCAACCAATTAGATTGTAAGCTCTTCGGAGCAGGGACTCCTTTTCCTTAATGTTACTTTTATGTCTGAATCACTTCTTCCCATTATTTGTTATTTGTATTATTTGTTATTTATATGATTGTCACATATATTACTGCTGTGAAGCGCTGTGTACATTAATGGCGCTATATAAATTAAAAGACATACATACATACATACATACGTAATATGAGGAGTTATAGGGAGCGGTTATATAGGGTTAAAGGTAGGGGTTCTATGGGGTAATTGAAGAAGTTATAGGGAGGGGTTATATGGGACAATAGGAGGATTTACAGGGAGCGGTTATATGGGGCAATAGGAGGAGTAATAGGGAGCGGTAAAATGGGACAATAGGAGGAGTTATAGGGAGCAGTTATATGGGGTAATAGAAGGAGTTATAGGGAGCAGTTATATGGGATAATAGGAGGACTTGCAGGGAGCGGTTATATGGGGCAAAGGAGGAGTTACAGTATAGGAAGTTGTTTCATGGGGTAATAGAAGTTATAGGGAGAGGTTATATGGGGTAATAGGAGGAGTTATCGGGTGGACAAATATGAGGTAATAGGAGGAGTTATAGGGTAGTGGTTATATGGAGCAGTAGGAGAAGTTATAGGGAGAGATTATATTGTGCAAAATTAGGCATTATAGATAGGGTTTATATGAAGCAATAGGAGGAGTTATAGAGAGGGGATAAATTAATCAAAATATTGCAAATTAATTCCTTCATTTTATATTAGATTAAAATGTAATTTTATTTCATAATTTCAAATTGAACAGTACGAATGTCCCACTAATGTGGGCCCTAAAAGATCTGCATCCACAACCATCTACACCAGCTAATTTCAGAGACATCGCAGACTTGAGCCTGCCCAACTCTCCCTTCCAAGATCTTCCCAGTTGAATGTAGACCAACTGGAGACCCTTCATTGGGAAGCCGAGATGAGAGAAGAATCAGTTGGCACAGCACTTGAACTCGACATCATTGAGGGCCGTGTCATCTCCATTTCCTTGGGGTGGCTCCACCTTGGTGCTGATGCCACAGATCGCTATTTGGCAGGACTGGCTCCAGCCTCCGTATGTCCCCCACGATTGTCCAGATCCCTGGAGTATCGAATTGTCTGAGCACTTAAACATGATGTTGTTGGCGGCAGTGTCGTCACCGAACCACTGATATGGCTCTACTCTCAAGGAGAAGGCAATGAGGAATCCGTTAGGACACCACACAGTGGAGGTCCATGAGCCCCAGCTGAGAGAGAAGGAGGACGTGGTTAGTGGTGAAAAGGAAACATCCTAAGACCTTAGTACGAGGTGACCTGACCTGTAGGACGGGCAAGGGACTTTACTTCAGGTCTGACCAATTATTTATATAGGGGCATTGCTCCTGTCCTACGTCCTTCTGGGGAGTAAAGGGGATTTCTAATAAAATGAGAGTAAACAGGATTTTTAATCTGTAAAGTGGTATCCCCCCCCCACTCCCTTAATCTCCTAGTTATACCCCTCTTAATATACCCAAATACCCTGCTATCCTCCCAGCTGCCTTAATTTTGCTCCCTGTACACCCCAACATTTTGCTGCCCTCCGCACTGCCTTATACACCTTATATGCCCTTCCATATTCACCCCAATATCCTAATATATGTTTGGAATGCTCTGTACGTGTGAAGAAGAGACCTGTGAGGTTTGGGAAATCTCTTTACATGTGAATAAGAGACCTGTGAAGTTAGGAAAGCTCTGAACATATGAAGAAGAGACCTGTGAGGTTAGGAAAGCTCTGTACATGTGAAGATGAGACCTGTGAGGTTTGGAAAGCTCTGTGCATGTGAAGAAGAGAGCTGTGAGGTTTGGAAAGGTCTGTGCATGTGAAGAAGAGATCTGTGAGGCTGTGCATGTTTTGAAGATTTGGTCACCTTCCTTCAGTAGATTGAATTCTGATTTCCTTCAGAGTTTTGCTAACACAGTGCAGCCGTATCGCGTTCAGAGCCGTATCATCCCCCTTCCCCTGATTCCCTTCCACCTGTATCAGGAAGATCAGTTACAATGTGTCCATCTCATATATAACTACTCATAACACCACAACCCATTAAACACGTCCCTGTCATTAGGACACTGTGCCCCATTTGGGACTGACCCTTTAACCCATTAAACACATCCCTGTCATTAGGTCACTTTGCCCCTGCGTGGGACTGACCCTTTAACCCATTAAACACGTCCCTGTCATTAGGTCACTTTGCCCCTACATGGGACTGACCCTTTAACCCATTAAACACGTCCCTGTCATTAGGTCACTTTGCCCCTACGTGGGACTGACCCTTTAACCCATTAAACACGTCCCTGTTATTAGGTCACTTTGCCCCTATGTGGGACTGACATTTAACCCATTAAACACGTCCCTGTCATTAGGTCACTTTGCCCCTACATGGGACTGACCCTTTAACCCATTAAACACGTCCCTGTCATTAGGTCACTTTGCCCCTACGTGGGACTGACCCTTTAACCCATTAAACACGTCCCTGTCATTCGGTCACTTTGCCCCTATGTGGGACTGACCCTTCAACCCATTAAACATGTCCCTGTCATTATGTCACTTTGCACCTATGTGGGACTGATCCTTTAACCCATTAAACACGTCTGTTATTAGGTCACTTTGCCCCTACATGGGACTGACCCTTTAACCCATTAAACACGTCCCTGTCATTAGGTCACTTTGCTCCTACGTGGGACTGACCCTTTAACCCATTAAACACGTCCCTGTCATTAGGTCACTTTGCCCCTACATGAGACTGACCCTTTAACCCATTAAACACGTCCCTGTCATTAGGTCACTTTGCCCCTACGTGGGACTGACCCTTTAACCCATTAAACACGTCCCTGTCATTTGGTCACTTTGCCCCTACGTGGGACTGACCCTTTAACCCATTAAACACGTCCCTGTCATTAGGTCACTTTGCCCCTACATGAGACTGACCCTTTAACCCATTAAACATGTCCCTGTCATTAGGTCACTTTGCCCCTACGTGGGACTGACCCTTTAACCCATTAAACACGTCCCTGTCATTTGGTCACTTTGCCCCTACGTGGGACTGACCCTTTAACCTATTAAACACGTCACTGTTCTTACCATATAATTTACCTATGTTGCTTCTCAGATAAATCCTAATTGTGGGATTTTAGAATAAGGGGGCATTTTATGGGGTTACAGGTGTCACTGCTCTCGATAAGGGATCAGACCTACATGGGGTAAGAAGGCAGCAGTGGGGGCAGGACGGAGTAACGGGCAATTCTTAGAGAACTGATCACAACGGCCATAATTAACGGGAATGGAAACCGCTGGGGGGTGTTATAGTGAGGTTTGGGATTAAGGGGATAATGGGAAAGCAAAGGGGATTCTAATAGGGGGAGTAAGTGGGATTCTAATAGGGAAAGCAAAGGGGATTCTAATAGGGGGAGTAAGGGGGATTCTAATAGGGTGAGTAAGGGGGATTCTAATAGGGGGAGTAAGGGGGATTCTAATAGGGGGAGTAAGGGAGATTCTAATAGGGGAGTAAGGGGGATTCTAATAGGGGGAGTAAGGTGGATTCTAATAGGGGGAGTAAGGGGGATTCTAATAGGGGGAGAAAGGGGAATTCTAATAGGGGGAGTAAGGGGGGTTCTAATAGGGGGAGTAAGGGGGATTCTAATAGGGAGAGTAAGGGAGATTCTAATGGGGGGAGCAAATGGGATTCTAATAGGGGCAGTAAGGGGGATTCTATTAGGGGGCAGTAAGGGAGATTCTAATAGAGGGAGTAAGGAGAAAATATAATGGAGGGAGTAAGGGGGATTCTAATGTGGGGAGTAAGGGGAATTATAATGGGGGGAGTGAGAGATATTCTACTGTAATAGGGGGAGTAAAGGGGATTATCCAATAGGGAGAGAGAGTAAAGGATATTTCTACTAGTGGGAGAGAGAATGTAAAATGGGTGTCTAATTTGGGGAGAGTAAAAGGGATTTCTAATAGGGGGAGAGAGTAAAGGGGATTTGTAATAGGGGGAGAGAGTAAAGGGGATTTCTAATAGGGGGAGAGTAAAGGGGATTTCTAATAGGGGGAGAGTAAAGGGGATTTCTAATAGGAGGAGAGTAAAAGGGATTTCTAATAGGGGGAGAGAGTAAAGGGGATTTCTAATAGGGGAGAGAGTAATGGGGATTTCTAATAGGGGGAGAGTAAAGGGGATTTCTAATAGGGGGAGAGAATAAAGGGGATTTCTAATAGGGGGAGAGAGTAATGGGGATTTCTAATAGGGGGAGAGTAAAAGGGATTTCTAATAGTGGGAGAGTAAAGGGGATTTTCAATAGGGGGAGGGTGTAAAAGGGATTTCTAATAGGGAGAGAGAGTAAAGGGATTTCTAATTGGGGGAGAGAGTAAAGGGGATTTCTAATAGGTGGAGAGAGTAATGGGGATTTCTAATAGGGGGAGAGTAAAAGGGATTTCTAATAGTGGGAGAGTAAAGGGGATTTTCAATAGGGGGAGGGTGTAAAAGGGATTTCTAATAGGGAGAGAGAGTAAAGGGGATTTCTAATTGGGGGAGAGAGTAAAGGGGATTTCTAATAGGGGGGGAGAGTAAAAGGGATTTATAATAGGGGGGGAGAGTAAAAGGGATTTCTAATAGGGGGGAGAGTAAAAGGGATTTATAATTGGGGGAGAGAGTAAAGGGGATTTCTAATAGGGGGAGATTAAAAGGGATTTCTAATAGGGGGAGAGTAAAAGGGATTTCTAATAGGGGGAGAGAGTAAAGGGGATTTCTAATAGGGGGAGAGTAAAGGGGATTTCTAATAGGGGGAGAGTAAAAGGGATTTCTAATTGGGGGAGAGTAAAAGGGATTTATAATAGGGGGAGAGAGTAAAGGGGATTTCTAATAGGGGGTGAGAGTAAAGGGGGTTTCTAATAGGAAGAGAGTAAAGGGGATTTCTAATAGGGGGAGAGAGTAAAGGTTGTTTCTAATAGCGGGAGAGAGTAAAGGGGGTTTCTAATAGGGGGAGAGAGTAATGGGGATTTCTAATAGGGGGAGAGAGTAAAGGGGATTTCTAATAGGGGGAGAGAATAATGGGGATTTCTAATAGGAAGAGAGTAACATGGATTTCTAATAGGGAGAGAGTAAAGGGGATTTCTAATAGGGGGAGAGAGTAAAGGGGATTTCTAATAGGAGGAGAGAGAGTAAAGGGGATTTCTAATACGGGGAGAGTAAAGGGGATTTCTAATAGGTGTAGGGTAAAAGGAATTTCTAATAGGGGGAGAGTAAAGGGGATTTCTCGTAAGGTGTAATATGTGGGATATTTAATAGGGGGCTTTAAGGGGGGGGTTCTAATAGGAAGAGTAAAGGGGGTTTCTAATAGGGAAAAGTGGAGAGGATTTCTGAACAGGTAAAACAATGTCAATATCCAGGAATGGGGCAGAGGGGAAGGGAAGGGTAAGGGGGAGCTCCCGCTTCAGCAAAAGTGAAAAATGATGAGTAAATAAGTAGAGCCAGATCGTGGTGCAAAAGAGGATAAGGGTAATAGTGAAAAAACAAACAAAAGATTCCTCCTTGAATGCACTCAGATAGGCTAGTGAAAGTGATATGGTTGATACATTAAAAAACCTTTTAATCACATATATATAATTAAAACAATGTTTGTATAGAGGGGCATGGTATACACAATCCAGGACCAGCCCCTGCTGGCAAGCCAAAAAATCTTCCTTAAAATAAATAAGCGGAAGATAGTATAAATAACAATACACCACCTTAATGTGGGCTCACTTTCTAAGAGAATCACCTATGTATAACTTCAGACTAGGAAACTAGTAAAACAATGGTCATTTCTAATAGGGAGGGTTTCTAAAATAGGAGCTGTAGTAAGGGAAGCCGAGGGGATTCTAATATTTCCCATATAGCACTGTATGTATTTTCCGGTGTCAGGTAAACACATCCCGTTGTTTTATGGAAAATTAAAGGGGTTTTCTAATAGGGTGGAATAAAGGATCCATCTCATAGGTAAAGTAATGGGGTTTTCTAAACAGGGGATTTCTCTAAGGGGGAATAAAAAGATTTCTAATGGGGGAAATTAAAGGAGATTTATAAGAGGGTAAAGGGTTTGTCTAATATAAGATGGTAAAGGGGATTTGTAATAGGAAGAGTTTAGCGCGTTTTTTATTGGGAAACACACAAGGGAATTTCTAATACAAAGAAAAAAAAGCGTGTGTTTGCTGTAAGATGCTGGCCTCTGAAGTAGTCTTTGGAAAGTCAATTGATGTCACTCCGCCTGCAGAATTAGCTTCTGTGCAGCAGGGACTCATTGTGCCAGCAAAATCCATTGCCATGCAAGAAATAATATTGTTATTATATAAATATATATATACGTGTGTGTGTGTCTCACCTTGAGATCGAATCCTTTGGCATGGTAACCTTCGGGACAATATTGATAATCCCCCCATTTCCCCCAAGCACCTCCGTTGGAGACACTGATGACACTGGGTTTCTGCCCATATCCTACTGAGAAGAGAGAGAGAAGGAGGAGGCATGAGACCGCCTGGAACATCATGGTGGGTTCTTGAGGAACTCAACTGGAAATGTCAAGAGATGTCAACTGCATTGTCTATTTATAGACCAACCCATCCCAGAATGAACCAACCCAATGCCGGATCTTCTTGAGTTTACCCCTCCCACCCAACCCTCCTTCTAGATTTAGCAACTACCCTTCTAACCGGTTGAAACTGGAGTAGCGTTTTTGACCAGTTAGAAATCCCCTGTACAATACCACAATTTAAATTATTTAACTTTTTTTTTTAAATTACAATTTTTTTTTAACTTTTTTTGACATCCCCTTTGCTCTGACCCTAATAAAAATCCCCTTTACTCTCCCCCTAACAGAAATCCCCTTTACTCTCACCTATTAGAAAGTCCCTCTGCTTTCCCATTATCACATTAATCCCAAACCTCACTATGAAGCCCCCGAGGGGTTTCCATTCCCTTTCACTATGTCTGTGTTGTCAATCCTCTAAGAATTACCCTGTAACTAAGTCCTGCAGCCACTGCAGCCTTCTTATCCCGTTTAGGTCTGATCCCTTAGTGACGCCTTAATGAGAGCGGTGTACCCGATAACCCCATAAAGTGATGAATGTGGCAAAATCCCACAATTAATATTTATCTGAAAAGCATTTAATGGGTTTAAGGGTCCGTTGAACATTGGAACACTATAACCCAATGACAGTGAGGTGTTTAATGGGTTAAAGGGTCACTCCCACGTAGGAGCAAAGGGACCTCATGCCAATGACGTGTTCAATGAGTTGGAGAACCACCCAGAAATTGCCTACAAGGTTATGACGACCTTGTGCTTGGTTGACGGGGCAGAGAACAATGGACAATGGGTAGTTCCAGTATGTTGGCCAGTGGAAGAGAGCCAGGAAAGGTAGACCACAAGTTGATGGAGCTCCACCATATATGCAGTGGAAATGGAGTTTATGGTCAGCGCAAGAAGAAAGAAATATGTATATGAAAGCAACAATTAGTATTATTGTATTTAGCAGACATGAATGAATACTGGATAAATGATGGGCAAACAGTGGATGAAATATATATAAAAAAATAGTAATTCTACTCACACGGCCATGTGTGAGCCAAATTCCCATCACAGATATCTTTAGACTATGGGGCCTATGCACTAAAGGTTCATTTAAAAAAATCACCGGGCCATTTAAATCACCATTTTTATGAGCGTTGCTATCACGGTACCAGAAAGCCTTCATTACCTATCATAGCAAAATTCACAAAACGGGTCGATTAGCCGGTGATCTGATGAACGACCCTCTGAAAAGGCCTTACCCGGCGAGTTGTATCTGCTGCAGAGAGAGCTGCTCTGAGAGAGCCGTCTCCCCCTGTGCAAATCTCGCCCGAAATGTATGTGTATACATTTTAATTTTGTTAATAGTGTAGATGAGCAGGGGGTCTCCTGAGCTGAACCGCATTGGTTGCAGCCTCAGGGACCCCCTACTTCCAGAGATACAGGCCCCGTTATGGGGTGCCGGTATCTCCTATGCATTCTATTACCACTGTCACGAGATGCGGACATTAAAATGCATAGGAGATACCGGCACCCCATAAGGGGGCCTGTATCTCGGGAAGTAGGGGGTCCCTGAGGCTATCCGCTATTGTAATGAAGTTTACTGTAAATGCAATTTTATTGCATAGGAATCATGCCAGGGGTCTCTGGTGCTAATATTAATGGATATCAGCTCCAGAGATTCCCGGCATCAATCATATGCAGGAAACATTTTCTAACTCCCATCTCGCCGCTTCTCTGCAGGTTTCCAACACCTTCACGCCAACTTTTTCTGGTCTGAGGATTTTGTGATAAAATCACCATTCTAGGCGTTCATAGCCTAATCACGGCTACTAGAACTGCGCCAGGTTATGAACATGCCGAAAAGTGGCGATAAGTGGGTTATCACCGCTCCCTCAGTGATTATTTTTATGAGCAATTTTTTTTTGAGCGATTCAGTCTTTTATCACCCACTTATCACCGCTTAGTAGACATTTTGGGTGAGAAGTGCTTGATAAGTGGCTTATGAACGCTTACTGTATCAATGGACCATCGGCTTTGAAGGGTAAACTACCAGCGTCTCTCCCGTAACCCGTAGGGGGATGACAATCACACAAATGTTTTAGTAATACACAAAAATGGAAGTATAAGTAGCTCACGTCAATAAAATACTGCTGCGGCCCTTTGTTGATTTCTTGAGTCCTCCGCTGCGCTTAGCTCCCGCTTCTGTCGACAGGACCACTGACAGGGAACTCTTTGGGCTACGGTGGCTGATGTTGGACTAAGTTGTGCACGTACCGACGGGGAACAACGCGTTTCGCACGTGTCTGTGCTTCCTCAGGTTCCTGTAGGCATAGGGTTGCCAGGTGTCCGGTATTGAACCGGACTGTCCTGTATTTGGATACTCTGTCCAGTAAAAAAATGAGAGGTACTGTAATACTGGACATGTCTGTGTCCAGTATTTCCCCCCCTGGACATAGTGAACTGACGCACCTTTCACCATTGAGTCCAGTATTTTTGGAGAAGCCACCTGGCAACCCTAGGTCCCTGTCGGTATTGTGCTAGTGCCCCTCTATTTGTACCCTGTATGGAACCTTCACAGGTGTCTGTATTTAGTTCACTAATTGCCCTATTGGGCAAGTCACTTTATCTCCCTGTGCCTCCGGCACCAAAAACATAGATTGTAAGCTCTGCAGGGGCCTGTGCCTGCAAAATGTCTCTGTAAAGCGCTACATAAAACTAGCAGCGCTATACAAGAACATGCTATTATTATTAAGTAAGTGCCAGTGTTTCATGACAATAGTCTGGATTTTGGCAGAATCTTGGTTGTAATTAGTTATAAATGGGATATCATAGACACCTTCCTGGTTTTGTTTGTTTTGGTTTCTAAAATGTCAGCTCTTCGAAGTGTGGTGGCTTCATTGATGGCTAGGTCTAAAGCCCCACTGTCGTATTTCCATTCTAAAAATTGTTGTTGTAAAATATCCGGTTGTTCTTTAAAAACAGACCCTTCGGTGCAATTTCATCTCAACCTCCTAAATTGGCCAGTTGGGATGTCCTCCAGCCATTTTCTATGGTGACGACTATCTCGAAGTAAAAAGTTATTATATTCCACTGGTTTGAAAAAAGTTTTTGATTTGATCTGATTGTCTTCTATATATAAATTGTCAAATCTAAAAAGTTAACTGATGTGTTGCTATACTGTGACATAAATTTAAGATTGATGTTGTTATCATTGATGTAATCTATGAACGACTTTAGTCGGTCTTCACTGCCTTTCCAGATGAAACATATGTCATCGATATATCTCCGCCAGAGGACCAGGTCTGCGCCAAACGCATGGGCAGGCCAAATACGGTCTTTCTCCCATGTGTTCATGAAAAGATGAGCACAGTTGAATCCCATCGAATTGGTGTGGCATACGATGAAGGATCATCTCAGGAAAGTGCTGAAACTGTCTAAAAAGGATGAATTAGCAAAAGGAATAATGAGTTTCTGGAACAACATACTCACTGTACAAAGATGCAGGAACCCCTTTTCAAGAGAATATTTAAGTATTTCACTGTGTATTTTTGTCATATTGGATGTAGCTCTGGAATTTTCTGTCTTTTGTTGTATTCATTTAGCCACGCCCAGTAGCACCCATTTTGACACAAATGCATATATTTTGTGGTATTTTGGAGGTTTCTCAGAGCTTGCCGGGTATCTGTGTGTTTATTAACTTTGTCCAGCTGGTCTCTGCTGTTTTTGGAGGTTTGGTGGCCCCTTCCTCCCAGAGTTTAAGCTCGCCCCTCTTCACTTCCCAGATCTGCAGGTCTCTTGCATACAACTGGTTTGGACAGATCCAATGTTGATCATTCTTCCTTTAATTATAGAGGTACATAAGAATTGTGGGGGTTTCTTAGATCTTGCTGGGATTCTGTGTGTATCACTGTGTGTAAGCAAATGTATGCAGAATAAATTACAATTTATTTCTCTACCTTGTTTTGCTCAAAGAATAATCCTGGTAAAAAGGTGTAAATAACCTGGTCTCCCGTGACATGTGTTACCATTGGTGAGGATGGTAAATAAAGAGACAGCACTCAGTGTGCAATCAAAGTAATAATATATTGATAAATGACACACAGTCCGACGGTTCGATCCGCACAGAGAGATCTTCTTCAGGGGGTAGGGGGGGGGTGCAAATCCCTGAAGAAGATCCCTCTGGGCAGATCAAAACGTTGGATTGTCTATCATTTATCAATATATTATTACTTTGATTACACACTGAGTGCTATCTCTTTATTTACCATACTCAACGATGGTAACACATGCTCTCTCTCTCTCTCTCTCTCTCTCTCTCTCTCTCTCTCTCTCTATTTCTCTCTCTCTCTATTTCTCTCTCTCTCTCTATTTTTCTCTCTCTCTCTCATATTACTGTGTGCTCATTTTCATGTCTTAGATAGGTCTGCCACCCTGACTTTCACCATTATCAGTGAGAAAACATAGGGTGGGCGCCCACAATATATAAGGTGCACTATCTAGTGCTAACCAGTGTCTGTGAATGTGCAGCTATTCAATAATAGTGACAAATACAAAACACGTGTAATATAATGAAAGATTGCCAGGAATATGCTATATCTAATCAAATCAAGTGATATAAAGGGATAAATATCGAAAAATGACGCTCAAACAACCCTTAAATGGATGGTCCAGGGACTCCACTCAGCAGAATTCGTTTATGGAAACAGGGGAGCGCAGATCTCAAAATAATATACGTGGAAAAATAAAAAAGAAGAAGTTTCTCACGAGTAGAGACTCCTCCCATCCTACACCTCTTCCTAACTCTCCTCCTGCATTCCTTCACTCTTTTTTCCCTCTTCTCCATCAACCATTTGACATCTTGACCCCATTCCCTCCCATCTCCTAAAACCTCTTGCTCCTAATATAATCCCTACACTCACACACATTTTTAACTCCTCCCTCTACTCTGGTACCTTTCCCTCCTCCTTCAAACATGGAACAGTTATACCATTACTCAAAAAACGCAAGCTTGACCCTACTTGTCTTTCTAACTATCGTCCTGTCTCCTTCCTGCCTTTTGTCTCTAAACTCCTTGAACGTCTTGTTTTCTCTCGCTTGCTCCATTTTCTCAACACCTATTCTCTCCTAGAACACTACTCACCCCACTGAAACAGCCCTCAGTAAAATAAAAATGACCTCCATGCTGCCAAAGATGGAAGTCATTACACCCTGATAATATTTCTCGACCACTCTGTAGCATTAGATACTGTAGACCACCCTCTTCTCCTTCACATTCTCCATTCTCTTGGTATCCGTAACAAAGCTCTATCCTGGATCTCCTCTTACCTCTCCCACCGTACTTTCAGTGTCTCTTCTGCTAACACCTCATCCTCTATTGATCTCTACGTTGGGGTACCCCAGGGCTCTGTCCTGGGACCTCTCCTCTTTTCTCTTTACACACTCTCTCTAGGTGACATAATCACATCTCTTGGGTTCAAATATCACCTCTATGTTGATGACACACAAATTAACTTTTCACCCCTGACCTTGCACCTGCTGCACAGACCAAAGTTTTTTAATGTCTCTTTGCTATAATATACTGGATGGCCCTCTGCCGACTTAAAATTAACATGTCAAAAATGGAGCTCCTCATATTTCCTCCCAAACCTGGCCCTACTTCCTCCTTCCACATTACTGTTGGAAGTACTATCATATACCCAGTAGCACAAGCACGCTGCCTAGGGGCCACACTCGACTCGTCTCCCACATTCACCACTCACATTAAAAAGGTAGCTTAATCCTGTCGTTTTTTCCTTCGCGATATTACAAAGATTCGCCCTTTCCTCGGTTGTTCCACTGCTAAAACTCTGACTCAGGCCCTCATTCTCTCCCATCTCGATTACTGTAACCTCCTGCTGTCCAGCTGTCAGGGTCTTCCTAGACATCTTGCTCCCAAGCGCAGTTCCTGTGTCTGTCCACCGGGTGTGCTGCTGTTTCTGTCTGTTCTGGGTTTTCCTCTGTCTGTCGCCTCTTGGTTTCTCCTGTTCTCTGTCTCTGCCTGCCTTTATAGTTTCCCTTTTCCTGTTCCTCTTTGCCTTTGTTTTATGTTCCTGACTCCCTCTGCCTCACCTGATATGTTCCGTCCTGTTCTGTATAGTCTTGTTTCATATTAAAGGTCCTTACCTACAACTGGCTTCTCCCCGTTTGTCCTGATACCTTGCCCAGTCCTTTTCCCTTGTCCAGTCCTGTTGTCCTGTTCCTGCCCTCCTGCTGCCGACCCCGGCCTGTGACCCCAACTACAATTCCTGCTGCCTGCCCTGAACCCTTGCCTGTGACCCTGACTAGCCTTGCCTGCCCCCAGCTTTTCTGGCCATCGAGGTCCAACCTGCACCTGGAGTCTGTGACACCAGCCTTCCTTCCTCTCACCTGTCTCCCCTACAATCTATCCTACTTTTTCCGAAATCTGTCTCAGCGTCTCTCCTACTAAAACCCCTCTCCTGTCTTCCATTCAAATCTCGCACTCAGTTCTCCTCCTCACTTTCAAAGCTTTACCCTCCTCTGCCCCTCCTTACATCTCAACCCTAATTTCTCGATATTCACCATCCAGACTCTTGCGTTCTTCTCAAGGATGTCTTCTCTCTACCCCTTGGTATCTAAAGCCCTCTCCGCCTTACACCTTTCTCACAGACTGCCCCACACCTTTGGAATTCCCTTTCCCTCAATACCCGACTAGCACCCTCTCTATCCACCTTTAAGACCCACCTTAAATCACACCTTAACGAAGCATATGAGTAGCACTATGGCTAATACTATACACCTCATACATAAACCTTACCCCCCTGCAGACGCACTAACCAGAACGCCCTCCTACTGTCTCTGTACGTTCCTCCTACCAACCAATTAGATTGTAAGCTCTTCGGAGCAGGGACTCCTTTTCCTAAATGTTACTTTTATATCTGAATCACTTCTTCCCATTATTTGTTATTTGTATTATTTGTTATTTATATGATTGTCACGTGTATTACTGCTTTGAAGCGCTATGTACATTAATGGCGCAATATAAATAAAAAGACATACATACATACGTAATATGAGGAGTTATAGGGAGCAGTTATATGGGGTTATAGGTAGGGGTTCTATGGGGTAATTGAAGAAGTTATAGGGAGGGGTTATATGGGGTAATAGGAGGAGTTATAGGGAGAGGTTATATGGGGTAATAGGAGGAGTTATAGGGAGCGATTATATGGGACAATAGGAGGATTTACAGGGAGCGGTTATATGGGGCAATAGGAGGAGTTATAGGGAGAGGTTATATGGGGTAATAGAAGGCGTTATAGGAAGTGGTTTTATGGGGTGATAGGAGTTATAGGGAGCAGTTGTATGGGATAATAGGAGGACTTGCAGGGAGCGGTTATATGGGGCAATAGAAGGAGTTATAGGAAGTGGTTTTATGGGGTATTAGAGGTTATAGGGAGAGGTTATATGGGTAATAGGAGGAGATATAGGGTGGACAAATATGAGGTAATAGGAGGAGTTATAGGGAGTGGTTATATGGAGCAATAGGAGAAGTTATAGGGAGAGATTATATTGTGCAAAATTAGGCATTGTAGATAGGTGTTATATGAAGCAATAGGAGGAGTTATAGAGAGGGGATAAATGAATCAAAATATTGCAAATTAATTCCTTAATTTTATATTAGATTAAAATGTAATTTTATTTCATAATTTCAAATTGAACAGTATGAATGTCCCACCAATGTGGGCCCTAAAAGATCTGCATCCACAACCATCTACACAAGCTAATTTCAGAGACATCGCAGACTTGAGCCTGCCCAACTCTCCCTTCCAAGATCTTCCCAGTTGAATGTAGACCAACTGGAGACCCTTCATTGGGAAGCCGAGATGAGAGAAGACTCAGTTGGCACAGCACTTGAACAGGACATCATTGAGGGCCGTGTCATCTCCATTTCCTTGGGGTGGCTCCACCTTGGTGCTGATGCCACAGATCGCTATTTGGCAGGACTGGCTCCACCCTCCGTATGTCCCCCACGATTGTCCAGATCCCTGAGTATCGAATTGTCTGAGCACTTAAACATGATGTTGTTGGCGGCAGTGTCGTCACCGAACCACTGATATGGCTCTACTCTCAAGGAGAAGGCAATGAGGAATCCGTTAGGACACCACACAGTGGAGGTCCATGAGCCCCAGCTGAGAGAGAAGGAGGACGTGGTTAGTGGTGAAAAGGAAACATCCTAAGACCTTAGTACGAGGTGACCTGACCTGTAGGACGGGCAAGGGACTTTACTTCAGGTCTGACCAATTATTTATATAGGGGCATTGCTCCTGTCCTACGTCCTTCTGGGGAGTAAAGGGGATTTCTAATAAAATGCGAGTAAACAGGATTTTTAATCTGTATAGTGGTATCCCCCCTACTCCCTTAATCTCCTAGTTATACCCCTCTTAATATACCCAAATACCCTGCTATCCTCCCAGCTGCCTTAATTTTGCTCCCTGTACACCCCAACATTTTGCTGCCCTCCGCACTGCCTTATACACCTTATATGCCCTTCCATATTCACCCCAATATCCTAATATATGTTTGGAACGCTCTGTATGTGTGAAGATGAGACCTGTGGGGTTTGGGAAAGCTCTTTACATGTGAAGATGAGACCTGTGAGGTTTGGAAAGCTCTGTACATGTGAAGATGAGACCTGTGAGGTTTGGAAAGCTCTGTGCATGTGAAGATGAGACCTGTGAGGTTTGGGAAAGCTCTGTACATGTGAAGAAGAGACCTGTGATGCTGTGAAAGTTTTGAAGATTTGGTCACCTTCCTTCAGTAGATTGAATTCTGATTTCCTGCTGAGATTTGCTAACACAGTGCAGCCGTATCGCGTTCAGAGCCGTATCATCCCCCTTCCCCTGATTCCCTTCCACCTGTATCAGGAAAATCAGTTACAATGTATCCATCTCATATATAACTACTCATAGCCCCTCAACCCATTAAACACGTCCCTGTCATTAGGTCACTTTGCCCCTACGTGGGAATGACCCTTTAACCCATTAAACACGTCCCTGCCATTAGGTCACTTTGCCCCTACGTGGGACTGACCCCTTAACCCATTAAACACGTCCCTGTCATTAGGTCACTGTGCCCCATGTGGGACTGACCCTTTAACCCATTAAACACGTCCCTGTCATTAGGTCGCTTTGCCCCTACGTGGGACTGACCCTTTAACCCATTAAACATGTCCCTGTTATTAGGTCACTTTGCCCCTATGTGGGACTGACCCTTTAACCCATTAAACACGTCCCTGTCATTAGGTCACTTTGCCCTACGTGGGATTGACCCTTTAAACCATTAAACACGTCCTGTCATTAGGTCATTTTGCCCCTACGTGGGACTGACCCTTCAACCCATTAAACACGTCCCCGTCATTAGGCCACTTTGCCCCTACGTGGGATTGACCCTTTAAACCATTAAACACGTCCCTGTCATTAGGTCATTTTGCCCCTACGTGGGACTGACCCTTTAACCCATTAAACACGTCCCCGTCATTAGGCCACTTTGCCCCTACGTGGGATTGACCCTTTAAACCATTAAACACGTCCCTGTCATTAGGTCATTTTGCCCTACGTGGGACTGACCCTTCAACCCATTAAACACGTCCCTGTCATTATGTCACTTTGCCCCTACGTGGGACTGACCCTTTAACCCATTACACACACGTCCCTGTCATAAGGTCCCTTTGTCCCTACGTGGGACTGACCCTTTAACCCATTAAACACGTCCCTGTTATTAGGTCACTTTGCCCCTATGTGGGACTGACCCTTTAACCCATTAAACACGTCCCTGTCATTAGGTCACTTTGCCCCTACGTGGGACTGACCCTTTAACCATTACACACGTCCCTGTCATTAGGTCACTTTGACCATACGTGGGACTGACCCTTTAACCCATTAAACACGTCCCTGTCATTAGGTCACTTTGCCCCTACATGGGACTGACCCTTTAACCCATTAAACACGTCCCTGTCATTTGGTCACTTTGCCCCTACGTGTAACTGACCCTTTAACCCATTAAACACGTCCCTGTCATTAGGTCACTTTGCCCCTACATGGGACTGACCCTTTAACCCATTAAACACGTCACTGTCCTTACCATATAATTTACCTATGTTGCTTCTCAGATAAATCCTAATTGCGGGATTTTAGAATAAGGGGGCACTTTATGGGGTTACAGGTGACACTGCTCTCGATAAGGGATCAGACCTAAATGGGGTAAGAAGGCAGCAGTGGGGGCAGAACAGAGTTATGGGGCAATTCTTAGAAAACTGATCACAACGGCCATAATTAACGGGAATGGAAACCGCTGGGGGGCGTTATAGTGAGGTTTGGGATAATGGGGATAATGGGAAAGCAAAGGGGATTCTAATAGGGGGAGTAAGGGGGATTCTAATAGGGGGAGTAAGGGGGATTCTAATAGGGGGAGAAAGGGGGATTCTAATAGGGGGAGTAAGGGGGGGTTCTAATAGGGGGAGAAAGGGGGATTCTAATAGGGGGAGTAAGGGGGGGTTCTAATAGGGGGAGTAAGGGGAATTCTAATAGGGAGAGTAAGGGAGATTCTAATAGGGGGAGTAAGAGGGATTCTAATAGGGGGAGCAAATGGGATTCTAATAGGGGCAGTAAGGGGGATTCTATTAGGGGGCAGTAAGGGGGATTCTAATAGGGGGGTAAGGGGATTCTAATAGAGGGAGTAAGGGGAATTATAATGGGGGGAGTGAGAGATATTCTAATAGGGGGAGTAAAGGGGATTTATAATAGGGGGGGAGAGTAAAAGGGATTTCTAATAGGGGGAGTAAAGGGGATTATCCAATAGGGAGAGAGAGTAAAAGATATTTCTACTAGTGGGAGAGAGAATGTAAAATGGGTGTCTAATTTGGGGAGAGTAAAAGGGATTTCTAATAGGGGGAGAGAGTAAAGGGGATTTCTAATAGGGGGAGAGAGTAATGGGGATTTCTAATAGGGGGAGAGAGAGTAAAGGGGATTTCTAATAGGGGGAGAGAGTAAAGGGGATTTCTAATAGGGGGAGAGAGAGTAAAGGGGATTTCTAATAGGGGGAGAGTAAAAGGGATTTCTCGTAAGGTGTAATATGTGGGATATTTAATAGGGGGCTTTAAGGGGGGGGGGTTTCTAATAGGAAGAGTAAAGGGGGTTTCTAATAAAGTGGAGGGGATTTCTGAACAGGTAAAACAATGTCAATATCCAGGAATGGGGAAGAGGGGAAGGGTAAGGGGGAGCTCCCGCATCAGCAAAAGTGAAAAATGATGAGTAAATAAGTAGAGCCAGATCGTGGTGCAAAAGAGGATAAGGGTAATAGTGAAAAAACAAACCAAAAATTCCTTCTTGAATGCACTCAGATAGGCTAGTGAAGAGTGTGTTTGCTGTAAGATGCTGGCCTCTGAAGTAGTCTTTGGAAAGTCAATTGATGTCACTCCGCCTGCAGAATTAACTTGTATATTCTGTGCAGCAGGGACTCATTGTGCCAGCAAAATCCATTGCCATGCAAGAAATAATATTGTTACTATATAAATATATATATACGTGTGTGTGTGTCTCACCTTGAGATCGAATCCTTTGGCATGGTAACCTTCGGGACAATATTGATAATCCCCCATTTCCCCCAAGCACCTCCGTTGGAGACACTGATGACACTGGGTTTCTGCCCATATCCTACTGAGAAGAGAGAGAGAAGGAGGAGGGATGAGACCGCCTGGAATATCATGGTGGGTTCTTGAGGAACTCAACTGGAGATGTCAAGAGATGTCAACTGCATTGTCTATTTATAGACCAACCCATCCAGAATGAACCAACCCAATGCCGGATCTTCTTGAGTTTACCCCTCCCACCCAACCCCCTTCTGTATTTAGCAACCACCCTTCTAACCGGTTGAAACTGGAGTTGCATTTTTGCCCAGTTAGAAATCCCCTGTACAATACAACAATTTTAATTATTTAACTTTTTTTTTTTTAATTACAATTATTTTTTACTTTTTAGACATCTCCTTTGCTCTCACCCTAATAAAAATCCCCTTTACTCTCCCCCTAACAGAAATCCCTTTACTCTCACCTATTAGAAATCCCTTTTACTCTCACCTATTAGAAATCCCCCCTGCTTTCCCATTATCACAATAATCCCAAACCTCACTATGAATCCCCCGAGGGTTTTCCATTCCCTTTCACTATGTCTGTGTTGTCAATCCTCTAAAGAATTACCCTGTTACTCAGTCCTGCAGCCATTGCAGCCTTCTTATCCCATTTAGGTCTGATACCTTAGTGACGCCTTAATGAGAGCGGTGTACCAGAAAACCCCATAAAGTGATGAATGTGGCAAAATCCCACAATTAGCTTTTATCTGAAAAGCATTTAATGGGTTTCAAGGTCCGTTCAACATTGGAACACTATAACCCAATGACAGTGAGGTGTTTAATTGGTTAAAGGGTCTCTCCCAAGTAGGAGCAAAAGGACCTCGTGCCAATGACGTGTTCAATGAGTTGGAGTACCACCCAGAAATTGCCTACAAGGTTATGACGACCTTGTGCTTGGTTGACGAGGCAGAGAACAATGGACAATGGTTAGCTCCTGGACGTTGGCCGGTGGAAGAGAGCCAGGGAAGGTTGACCACGAATTGATGGAGCTCCACCATATATAAAGAGCGAAAGAGCAATCCTCATTCCTCGTACATGAGAGCCTCCAGGAGACAAGATGCTGATCTTGGCATCTCTCTAACCCCTTCTCTTCTCCTTCCCCAGCGGCCATCGCTGTCCCCAATGGGAAAATTGGGTGAGCTGTAATCCAGGAGCAATGTGTTCAGGACGATTCCTGGCCAAAGGCTTCAGCATAAAGGTGACGTGTATATGGGTTGGGAAATGTAAACGTGTTTTTTACAACTGATGTTTATCAAACAAAGATCTGCCAGCTTCATCTTAAAGCTCAGTTTAACAAATATGAATAAAATTCTAATTGTATTAAGAGTATGTATACATATTGTGCATATATATATATATCTACTATATATTTTTGAAAGCACTGTATGTTTCTCTGCATAGCCTCTGTCCCTCAGGCCTATGAGATTGTTCCCTTGGCCAGCCGCCCCCGCACACCTCTCATTGGCCTGAGGCAGAGTGATGGCCCAAAGGGGCGCACAAACACACACACACACACACACACACTCTCTCTCCCCCTCTGTCCCGTCCCCCCACCGGCTCCGGACGGAGGGGAAGCGCGGCCCTCCTACCCCAGGCTCCAGACGGAGGGAAGCGCGGCCCTCCTATCCCAGCCGCCAACGTTCCCTTAGCTCCCCAGCGCTATCTCCCCCTCCTCCCACCCAGGTAAGTCACACCACTGCGCGTCCCGCCTCAGCTTATGGAGCCAGTGACTCACCTATTTCAGCCGCGCAGCCTCGCGCCTCAGGCCCCAGGCCCACACAGGAACACACAGGAACACACAGGAACACACAGGCCCTAGGCCCACACAGGGCGCTTCCTGCCGCTGCCTGCACGCGCCTCAGTCAGCCGGGCGGCACATCGGTGGACCAAGCGATTGCCCGGGGGGGGGGGGGGAGCGCGTTGGGGGGAACGGGTGAGCCCCGAGTCACGGGGAACGGGGGGGCGAAGAGCAAGCCCGAGTCATCGGGGAACCAAAAAGGGGGAGCGGTCAGCCGCCGAGCCAGCGGAGGGACGGACGCCCGGATGGGGGGGGCATGCGGATACAAACATTATGACAATACATATGCCCCTGCTCTCCACCCCCTTCCCCCCCAACTCCCCTTTCCCCCCCCACTCCCCTTTCCCCCCCACTCCCCTTTCCCCCCCACTCCCCTTCCCCCCCCACTCCCCTTCACCCCCCCCACACCCCTTTCCCCCCACTCCCCTTTCCCCCCCACTCCCCTTTCCCCCCACTCCCCTTTCCCCCCCAATCCCCTTCACCCCCCCACTCCCCTTTCCCCCCCTCCCCTTTCCCCCCCTCCCCTCCCCCCCACTCCCCTTCACCCCCCCACTCGCCTTCCCCCCCCCCCACTCCCCTTTCCCCCTACTCCCATTTCCCCCCCCACTCCCCTTCACACCCCCCCACTCCACTTCCCCCCCACTCCTCTTTGCCCCCCACTCCCCTTCACCCCCCCACTCCACTTCCCCCCCACTCCTCTTTCCCCTCCACTCCCCTTTCCCCCCCCACTCCCCTTTCCCCCCCCTCCTCTTTCCCCCCCCTCCCCTTTCCCCCCCTGCCCTTCCCCCTCCCCTTCCCCCCCTCACCTTTCCCCCCACTCCCCTTTCCCCGCCCCCACTCCCCTTA